>NC_139969.1:3622100-3628600 GCF_963993115.1 Abramis brama
GTATTCATTTGATCAATATGACTATATTGGTATAAGTCTATTTTTATGTATTTATGTTTATGTTTTTTATAATTTTTTCTAGAATTCTTTTTATTTATTTATTTATTATTATATTTTATTTTGTTTTGAATTTGGTTTTATTACAAAAATGGTTGATATGTGTTAAATAAATGTATTAATTATATCAATATGACTATATTGGTGTCAGTTAATATTTGGATTTATGTATGTATGTATGTATATATATATATATATATATATATATATATATATATATATATATATATATATATGTATATGTAACTATGTATAATAAATATCTTTAAATATTATATTTAAAAAATTAAAAAAATTGGTTGAATTAAAAAATGGTTGATATATTGTTAAATAAATATATATTCATTTTATCAATATGACTATATTGGTAATGGTATACGTCTATTTTTATATATTTATGTTTTTATTATTTTTTCTAGAATTATTTTTTATTTATTTAATTATTCTTTTTTTTATTTGGTTGAATTAAAATATGGTTGATATATAGTTAAATAAATGCATAAATTTTTATGGCTATACTGGAATCAGTTAATGTTTTTATGTATTTATTTATTTATATATTTTTGTATTTATTTTTACTTAATTCAGAAATCAGCTAAATAAATTAATAAATGAAAGAGCAAAGAGTAATTGAAGTTCGAAGAGCGTTTCTCTTTAGTGTCTTGCTCTTTTTAAAGGTCTCGTCACATTAATCATCACTAGATTCATTAATGACCTTCAGTGACCCTGTAGTTTGATAAGGAAGTTCACCTTTTCTCTTGTCATTGTTTAATGAAAGCCCTCGGCGCTGGTGGTTATCGGTGAATCACTCAAACACTCACTCTATAGTAAAGCTTTATCTTTTCTATTCACCAGGTTCGGCGTGGGAGAAGTCAATACGACAGATTGGTTTCGAGAGGTGAGTCCAAGCGCTTGTTTTAATTGCCAGCCTATAAATTGCCTGAGAAACATTTTATGAATGTTGTTTCATTTCATGCCTGTTTATCAAACTCTTACATTGCTGAAAGGTTTTTACTGCGTGAAGTGGAATCTCTTGGCTTGTCTTTTACAACAACTTTTTTTATAGCAGACACTAAACCTACACAAGCACTACAAAAACATCCCAGATTATCGATTCAGTTTTTATTAAACGCTTTGAGGGGAAAGAGAAGGGATTGTTGATGGTACACTCATTGGCTATATTAGGAAAGGAGCAGCATATATTGTATACTGAGTATAGTTTATTTTTTAAAATGATATGTAAAAACAATGTAATGATGCACATCTTCTGCTACAGTCACATGAACTCTTAATGTTGCTTATCATATTAATCAAAATGTAGTGCTATACAGTATCTTAGCTTTGAACAAGTGTCTGGTTCATACTTCCTTCTGGTTCATTTCTCACACTGAGGGAATTGATGGTAAATTATGATTCTTTCATTTTAATTAAAGCTACACTGCTGTTTAAAAGTTTGGGGTTGTTTGGATTTTTTATAATAAAGAAGAAAAAAATAAAAAAAATAAAAAATAAAAATAAATAAATAAATAAATATATATATATATAATAAGATGCTCACCAAGGCTGCATTTATTTGATCAAAATACAGTAAAAACAGTAATATTGTGAAATATTATTATGATTTAAAATAATGGTTTTCTATTTAGATATACAGTACCGGTCAAACGTTTGGAAATGTTATTATTTTTAATGTTATGAAAGAAGTCTTTTCTGCTCAAGCCTGCATTAATATGATCAAAAATACAGAAAAAACAGTAATATTGTGAAATATTATTAAGATTTAAAATAACGTCTTTCTATTTGTATATATTTTAAAATGTAATTTATTCCTGTGATCAAAGCTGAATTTTCAACATCATTACTCCAGTCTATATATATATAAAATAATCAGCACAACTGTTTCCAACATTGATCAAATAAAATATTCAAAATAAATATAAAAAAAAAAAATTGCTTTCACAATATTACTGTATTTTGATAAAAATAAATTAATGCAGCCTTGCTGAACATAAAAGTCTTTGAAATGCATATTATTTTCAAACTTTTTACGTCAAAATAATAATAATAAAAAATGACCCATTTATAGATTAACATTTTGAGAAGTTCAGCCTAGAGCAACTGGTTTTCTGGTCTGATACTGTAAGGATATCACTTGTTATCACTTGTTTGCGAAATCCCTTAAAAGCGTGTAATAAGCTTGCACACACTAGAGCGATGAGTTTAAGTGTTTTTCAGTAAACAGAGACGGATAACATTACTCTCCACTTACACTGCGGACACAAGTCTGCCGTCCACAGCCGTGTCCATGAGGAGCGCTAAACACAATTACACCTGACCCACTGATGACAGCACCATTCTTCAAACACTACTCTGTGTGTGTGTGTGTGTGTGCGCTGACCTGATGTGTGTGTGCACTGGCCTGATGTGTGTGTGCTCTGACCTGATGTGTGTGTGCGCTGGCCTGATGTGTGTGTGCGCTGGCCTGATGTGTGTGTGCGCTGGCCTGATGTGTGTGTGTGCTCTGACCTGATGTGTGTGTGCTCTGACCTGATGTGTGTGTGCTCTGACCTGATGTGTGTGTGTGTGTGTGCTGACCTGATGTGTGTGTGCTCTGACCTGATGTGTGTGTGCTCTGACCTGATGTGTGTGTGTGCGCTGACCTGATGTGTGTGTGCGCTGGCCTGATGTGTGTGTGTGTGCGCTGACCTGATGTGTGTGTGCGCTGACCTGATGTGTGTGTGTGCTCTGACCTGATGTGTGTGTGTGTGTGTGTGTGCTGACCTGATGTGTGTGTGCTCTGACCTGATGTGTGTGTGTGTGTGTGTGTGCTGACCTGATGTGTGTGTGCTCTGACCTGATGTGTGTGTGTGCTGACCTGATGTGTGTGTGTGCTGACCTGATGTGTGTGTGTGCGCTGGCCTGATGTGTGTGTGCTCTGACCTGATGTGTGTGTGCGCTGACCTGATGTGTGTGTGCTCTGACCTGATGTGTGTGTGTGCGCTGGCCTGATGTGTGTGTGCGCCGGCCTGACTGTGATTCTATTAAGTGTGGTTTTCTGAGTGCGGGAATCTGGACCTGCACCTTTTTCCAGCAGTGCTGGTGGGATGGCTCGATTCTTCATAAGTGGCCGGAAGTTCAGCTGTAAACTGTTTATACTCCTGTTAGTTGAGCGAAGGCATTTATCTGTGACATAACGGCCCGCTGAAGTCACTCACACGAGTGCAGTGGAGTTGATGCAGGAATGGTTGTGAAGTGGATGTTTGGGGTCTGAAATTCATTGTTACAAGGCGAAAGAGGCACAGATTTCTTAATCCTTGTATTATGTTGCGGGTCAGTTTGACCCGAAACACAAAATTGAGTTACAGGAAATATTGGTTAACCTAGGATATATATATATATTTTTTTTTTACATTTTGTGACAGTTTCTCATTCAGAGTTATGAATATGCCTGCAAAGTTTTGACGCCCTGAGGTGTCGTGGAAGGCGTGTACAAAATGTTAATGTTATCGGGTCATTATTACCCGCAATTTCATGTTTAACTGCAGCTGCACATTTATTAAATCTAGGCTTTTCATTTTTTTTTGTGTGTAAATTGAATGTTTGAATCCCAATGACTTTTGTTTTTTAATTGATAGTAAGGTAAGGTTGGTGCAAATACTGTAAATCAGCTTTTTACTTAAATCTAATTTTCCTCCTGGACTGTATCTAGTTGTGTCTAGTGTCATTTAAGTCATGCATCTCTGTTGTATTTCCAGATGCATGCATAATAAATGCTTTAGTGCACCTGGAGCAACACTTAGTGTTCTTTCTAACTGGAAGGCTATATATTGTATTAGCACATCAATCATTCCATACATCTGAGGTTATTGCATGCACCATATGTTTCCCTTTAGGACTTAATAATGGCATGAATAATTCTTCATTGTCTGAATGACGTTGAAACCGATCATCAAAAACACCTTCATTCAAACCTGTTCAGACTAAATCAACCTGACACAGACTAGAACTCTGAGAAAGACTTGATTTCACTGTTGTGTAAGTTTCAGAAGAACCCAGTATGTGTTTTATGGGAAATATTTATACTCTTTTAATATGGTGCGAGGCAGAGTTTACTGAACTGGGTGGGGAAGCATATAAAACGGCGTATTTGAGCGCACAACAGATGTGTTAGAAGCTCAAACTGGAAAATGTTTGGAAAACTGCATTCTCACAAATGTTTTCCGCCTCTCACACATGGTGTGCGGTTTAATAGGAATTCTGGCGACGGTAGTTTGTTTGTTATAGTCACGATTACCTGTAACAGATTCATGTGAATACTGGAACGTTTGTTAAAGAAAGATGTATGTTGAACAATAATCAATATACATTAAACAAAGGCTTTACAGTGTCCTTGTTACATATCTTACATGTACTTACCATAGTAATAACAATAAATTATGCATAATTACATGCAACTCAACCAAATCCTAATCCTACCCTAACCCTATAGTAAGTACATGGAGTTAATTATTACTCAGTATTTAAAGATATAATTACACTGTAACAATGACACCTTAAAATAAAGGGTTACACTTTATTTTTACATTGTTACATTGTTATTTTTATATGTTTACATTGTTACATTGTGTCATTGTTACAGTGTAATTATATATTTAAGTACTAAGTAATATTAATTAACTACATGTACTTACTATAGGATTAGGATTTGGTTGAGGGTTAGTTGCATGTAATTATGCATAATTTACTGTTATTACTATGGTAAGTACATGTGACATATGTAACACGGACACTGTAAAATAAAGTGTTACCAAATAAAGTGTAACTGAAGGCTCTTTGACTGTACTGTGTGTTAATCTGTTCTCTCTCTCTCTCTCTCTCTCTCTCTCTCTCTGTGTGTGTGTGTGTTTGTAGTGTTATTGGTGCAGACGCAGGCAATGGTATCCGAGTTTTCCTCCCAGATATCGGGATGTTCATGGCGAGCCTGTCCGTGTGGCTGCTGTGCCGAAAGCTGGTTCACAAGCGTCCCAGCGAGGACATGGCCCAGGACAACCACGACTTTGAGCTCGAGGAGAAGGTGCGTCAGAGACTCAGAGTACTCACACACACTCCTGCTTCTACACGCACACACACACACAGAGAACATGTGCTCTCCAGACACCTCTGCTGATGGGTTTACTGGGCTGCAGTCTGACGCGTTTCAAACACAATGATCATGAACTTTCCAGCACTGATGGATAGGCCGGCGTTAAAGGGTTAGTTCACCCAAAAAAAAAAATTCTGTCTCCCTCATGTTGTTCCAACCCCGTAAGACTTTCGTTCGTCTTCGGAACACGAATTAAGATATTTTTGATTAAATCTGAGAGCTGTCTCACTCCTCCATAGGCTTCTATGTGATCGATATCTGCCAGAAAAGTTAGTAAAGACATCGTTAAAATAGTCCAAGTGACTACAGTGGCTCAACCTTAAGTTTATCAAGCGACGAGAATACTTTTAGTGCGCAAAAATAACGACTTTATTCAACTCTTCAATTTCTTCAGTGTGTTCCTCTGAGTGAGTTCACGTCGTGTAACAGCGCAGCGCTTCTGGGTTGTACGTCAGAACAGAGGCTCACTATTGGCCAGAATCACACACATGACCAGTGTCGGCCAATAGTGAGCCTCCGTTCTGACGTACAACCCAGAAGCGCTGCGCTGTTACACTACGTGAACTCAATTATTTTATATTTTATATATTTATATATTATATTAATAATAATACTAATAATAATTTGTCTGTTTTATCAATTTATCAAACTCAACTATATCTGCTGAGCTACTTTAACTTAATAATACTGTATTATTAATGTTATTTAAAGGGATAGTTCACCCAAAAATGAAAATTCTGTCAGTAATTACTCTCCCTCATGTCGTTCCAAACCTGTAAGATTACACAAACAAACACAAATTAAGATATTTTTGATTAAATCTGAGAGCTTTCTGTCCCTCCATTGACAGCTACACAACTACCACTTCAGAAAATGTTGGCCACTCGATTCATATGGATTAGTTTTACGATCTCTTTATGAACTTTTTGAAGCGTTAAAGTGGTAATTGCGTAGCTGTCAATGGAGCGACAGAAATCTCCCAGATTTCATCAGAAAGATTAATTTGTGTTTCGATGATGAAATGGAGTCTACGGCATGTGGCGTTAGCTTTTGACGCAAATCACATGACAGACCCGAGTTCAAATCCGCCTTTATCTGAACTCATTCTTTTCTCTTTTCCCATCGCATGTTTGTTAGGAGACGTGTTTATTTTAAATAAAAATTATGCTGAAATAATGTGTTTAAAGATTATATAATAGGTGGAGTAGGTGTAGGGTCCGTGCTTTCATTCTTCTCACATAATACAATAATTTCAACTGAAAAACAATCAATCAGCAGGATAATGTACAGTTTGCCATTT
>NC_139969.1:3628800-3658800 GCF_963993115.1 Abramis brama
ATTATCTAAAAAAAAGAATATGTTTATTCTGCAACAGTGACTGTACATTATCCCTTACATGATTATGATTGGATGAATTACAGTGTGCATGCAGTGCCAACCAGCAGCAGAATCTTGTTAAAGAACTTTACTGTGTGAAATCCCATAATCACATTTTTTTTAATCCCGCCCCAGTAACAGCTTTCCAAATTTTAGTTTTCCCAGAGAAAATCTTACAAGTTTATTACAAATCTTACCTGTTTTATGAGAACAGGTTTATGTGATAGGACGAGGAGAGGCAAGTTGTTGGACTAGACTTGTAAAGCAGATCATAAGTGTATTCTAGATCAGTGGTTCCCAAACTTTTTACAGTGGCTCTGAGGCATTCAATATCCTTCTGCTTACCCCCTCTCTCCATCCCTCCCTTCATCCATCCATCCATCCATCCATCCCGCCCTCCCTCCCTCCCTCCATCCATCCATCCATCCATCCATCCATTCATTCATCCATCCATCCATCCATCCATCCATACATCCCGCCCTCCATCCCTCCCTCCATCCCTCCCTCCATCCATCCATCCATCCATCCATCCATTCATCCATCCATCCATCCCGCCCGCCATCCATCCATTCATCCATCCATCCATCCCGCCCGCCATCCATCCATCCATCCATCCATCCATCCATCCATCCATTCATCCATCCATCCCGCCCTCCCTTCATCCATCCATCCATTCATCCATCCATTCATCCATTCATCCATCCCGCCCTCCCTCCATCCATCCCTCCCTCCATCCCTTCCTCCATCCATACATCCATCCATCTATTCATTCATCCATCCAGCCATCCCGCCCTCCCTCCCTCCATCCATCTATCCATCCATTCATCCATCCATCCATCCCTCCATCCATCCATCCATCCCACCCACCCTCCCTCCATCCATCCATCCATCCATCCATCCATCCATCCATCCATCCATCCATTCATCCATCCATCTATTCATCTATCCCACCCGCCCTCGCTCCCTCCATCCATCCATCCATCCATCCATCCATTCATCCATCCATTCCGCCCTCCCTCCATCCATCCATCCATCATCCATCCATCCATCCATCCATCCATCATCCATCCATCCAGATTGCATTTTGTTTAAAGGGTGATGAGCTGTAATACAAGGAGACATAACTAGAGGTTTAAAGAATTGCTTCATGCTGTAGCTAAACGTTTACTGGTGTTCATCAGTATGTGCTACCGTGAGCAGGAAGTAGTTTCCTGTGCTGAAGGCCATACATATGGAGCCATTAAAGCTAGATAGGCCTTATTGTTTATTTGTGAATCTTTGTGTGAGATCAGAGTTAATCTAAACCAGATTCAACAGCACTTAAACAGAGAAATGGACTACTATGTCACCTTACTGCAGAACGTTTAGTACTAATATTATATCTAGTATGTCAGACAGTATATATCATGCAATGATAAACATTTCAAAAATAGTTTTTTGTTCTATTTTTGCACTGTCAATTGTTTGTTCATCCAGATTTGGCTTTGGAGAAAAGGCAGCTGGTGGTGCAAACAATATTCACTGCAGATTTTGACAAATGCTGTAGGTCATATGTGTTTTTCATTCATACAGTAAATGTGCATGATTCTTGTTTTCCCTGATCAGACACAGGAGGAGATTGAAAATCTGGAAAATGATGACGACGACGATGATGATGACGACGAAATGCTGTTTGATGAGGACTTTGATGCAGAAGATGAGGCAGAGGAAGAGGAGCTTGACGGAGAAGGTGTGGATGAGGAAGAGGAGGAGGAGGAGGAGGAAGAGGTGCAGGAGAGCACAAAGATGAAGATTCTGCGCAGAGTAGCAGGAGTGGCAAACAAACTCAAAGAGATCATCGGTAACCTCATCACAACCGCTGGACAAGTGGTGGTCACCATCTTACTGGGATTAACAGGTGTGGATAGGTGATATTTTAACACAAACTACCTTTCAAAAGTTCAAACCTGAATGTTCGGCATCATTACTCCAGTCTTCAGTGTCACATGATCCTTCAGAAATCGTTCTGATATGCTGATTTGCTGCTCAAGAATCATTTCTGATTATTATTATCAATGTTGAAAACAGTTGTGCTGCTTGTGGAAACCGTGATACATTTTTGTTCAGGATTCTTAATTTTAATTCTTTAATCTCCCATAAGCCAAACAGTCAGTCTAAAGCCCTCTTCAGACGGGACTAGTTTACCATGGAGAGGTGGGGTAAAGTAATAATTACCAGAGCTTCTCTGTGATTTTAGTCCTGTCTGAATGTGCATCTCAGGGATCATCACGGACAACGTCAGTAAAGATTACGGCGACTTTTACCTTCAGTAAAAAGGTCCGGAAAAATGACCTCAGGTGATACTAATCCCGTGCGAATAGAGCCGCTGTAAACATACGTAAATATTTCATCATTTCCTGTTTAAAAGTAGTTTCCCGCGGTTTTTCCAAGTATGGAGACGCTTGAAAAACATTCATTTGCGTTCTAGACGCTGGGACGAGTCTGTGGCAAAACTCAAGTGTTTAACACACCATTCAGATCAGAGAGAAGATCGAAAGCACTTGTTAGAGGCACGAAACATCTTTTAGCATTAGGTAAGTGGCGGCGGTGTGTAAATCGAGTTACTCTCCCACTTCTGCTAGTTTTACTGAGATATCTTATCCGTGCAAATCGGCCTTTAATATTACAGACATCCAGTGGTAAAATTACATTACTCCATCTACCCTTGTAAAGTTAATCCCGTCCGAATAGGGCTTAAAACGGCCTCTGTTCTGGTGTCCAGGTATCATGCTCCCCTCTCTGACGTCAGCCGTCTACTTCTTCGTGTTCTTGGGTCTGTGCACGTGGTGGTCGCTCTGCAAGACCTTCGACAAGCTCCTCTTCAGCTGTCTGTGTGTTCTCATGGCCATCTTCAGTGCTGGTCATCTCATCGTGCTTTATTCCAACCAGTTCCAGTTCCTCCAGGAGGCCATCAGGCCCAACGACAGCTACACCAGGTCAGCATATGCCACGTACTGCGTACTGTTTAGTACTAATATTATATCTAGTATGTATCTAGTATATATCATGTAATGATAAACATTTAAAAACAGATGTTTTTTTACTCTATTTTTGCACTGTCAATTGTTTGTTCATCCAGATTTGGCTTTGGAGAAAAGGCCGCTGGTGGTAGAGGGTCAGACAGAGACCCTCCTTTTTATCTATTTTATTCAAAAAAAAATTGCTCCACAGACTGAGGCCATATTATGCCAAGTCTAGATTTTGTTTTTGGACTCTACTAGCATATTTTTTCCCCATATTCTCCATTGTTGCGGCTCCTCTCTTCCCAGTCTGTCAGTAACGCTCTGTTTAGCTCCTGTCTCTATGAAGCCCCTCCTTCTAAAAAGCATGCTGTGCTCTGATTGGTCAGCTGGAGCAGTGTGTTGTGATTGGTCAAGCACTTCAAGTGTGTTTGGGAAATGCCCCGCCCCTTTACAAGCATGAGATTCAACACACTACTAACTAACTCAACCAGGCCCCGCCCCTTTATTCTGCGTATTAATTATTTAAATGAGGAATATTGAGGCGCGTTCGTTCCCGAAAGAAAACTCAAGACTACAATGGAGGCGTTTCAGGGAGTTCAGAAACACTGACACTGATATAGAGAAGAACTCCTGCTGGAGAGACTCTGTAACTCTGCAGAGCTTTTTAATGCGAATGCTTTTTAAAACCTCAACATTACACACTAAAGAAAGATGAACTTTACATCATGAAAGATGTAAAAAAGGCACAAAAGGTCCTCTTTAATTATTTATAAATGTGTGGACTCTGAATGCAAGCTTGTACGACAGTGCCAGTAATACTATATAATATGTCATATGTTTAATGTTATCATATGCATTTTAATCTGTACCTGCAGCATACTGTAAATAATGAATGAGTGTTAAAATACCCATAATGCCTGGGCTTTGATAGACACGTAGGGTTCAGGCGGTGCACAGATAAAAGATCCCGAATCCCATCTGTTCTCGCATGTTCTGACAAAGGCCAGTCCACAAAAGACCTGGAGATGAACTGTAGAGTCAAATAAATGTAGCTTCACAAACGCATATCAGCCGAATGTTGTGTGTGTGTGTGTGTGTGTGTATGCCAAAGGAATCACTCGTTTGTTCTTTTACAGTAATTTATGTAATAACCCTCCTGAAATAGATCCAGCGTTTTTATGATGCGATTAACAAGACATTTTTATAATGTTAAATTATGCATTAAGGTAATTCCATATTTTTGCGCTAATTATTGTAGCGTAGACGTTGCTAAACTTACAATGCCCTGGCCTAGTCTAATAAGCATGACAATCCATAGCACATACAAATATTGAGTAATATAGTACATTTTTAATTAGACTGGACACTTTTTTGGCATTTAATGATTTTTAAGTATGTTAAAAATTTAATAAAAAATGCTTATTCCTGCCATTTTGGATATATTTTGTTCACTGAACAGGTAAAAATCATAATATTGTATCATTACAAATGTATTTACTGTCAATTTGACACATCATTGCTGAATAAAAGTATTAATTTATTTTTCTGACTGTCCCCAAACTTTTAAAAAGTAGTGTAAAAACAATTAATAATAATCCTGCAGTCAGTTTATTTAATATTTAATACACATTTAAATATATTTCTGTGAAGAAAAGTATGATACTGTATGTAAAACCAACTGAAATTAAATTAAATTAAATTGTATGTATGTATGAATGAATGAATAAATAAATAATCATTACTTTAAAAAACGACAATTTTTGTACTGTAAAAAAAATCCTGTCTGTTTAAAAAAAAAAAACTTTATAATTTGAATAAAATATAATTTTCTTTTTTTTACATTTGTGTCATAATGCAAAATAATCTCATTATTGTAAAAAAAAACTCTTTGTTTGTACTGTAATAAAAATACTTTATATTTTGAATATATTATTAAATATAAAAATATATTACGAAAAAATCCCCCAAAAATTATGTAAAAATTCTAAATATTTGCTTTATCAGTGGAAAAGGCTGCAGTTGAAGACTAGCCTAATAATTGTGTAATTCTTCACTGCACTGCGTTGCCTTCAGCATGATGGATGATGCTGTAGAGCCGTTTCTGCATGCCTGTGATGCCTTAAACTGATGCAACAAACACACCTCTACTGTTTATTTTAGCACTAGCTGTCTTTCACCAGATATTTCCCTCCGTGTTCTCTGATCTGACCAGTGTAAAGCGCCTGGTTATGAAGCGCTCATGATCTGCAGGCGCTGACGGACTCAATCTGCTCCATCTCTCGTGTCCTTGACGCTCAGTATCAGTTCATCGACTGCGTGCAACCATTAGCTCTATGTATAGTCCAGCAGCCTTGTTTAAATGTGTGAAGAAAGTGTGTTCCTGATGTGTTTCTCTGAGTGATTTCAAATCAATTCAATGTTTAAAAGCAGCTTTTAAGGTTTGCATTGCGGTCGTGATCGCAAAGGTTAATTAAGACGACTCAAACTGAAGTCAGAAGTGCATTGTGGTCCGATAAACTCAAACACTCCGCCTACTTATCCGCCTGTTTTACCTTCTTCCCTGGGATCCATAAATAGTAAGAGATACCGCTATTGTTTCTCATTTTCTGTGGAAGCAGCCCTGTGTGTGTGTGTGTGTGTGTGTGTGTGTGTGTGTGTGTGTGTGTGTGTGTGTGTGTGTGTGTGTGTGTGTGTGTGTGTGTGTGTGTGTGTTGCATCTGGTTGGAAAAGACTGTGGACTAATTGTAGTTGATGAAAGATCTGCGTGGCTGTTGAATGACGGTGTTGACAGCCTATTCTATCGACATCACTTCCTGTTTTTCCCTTACAGTGGGCCGTGGTCATGTGATCATTTCTCTCCCAGACACAGCAAGAGTAAGACGAGGATAAAAACACCCCGTAATGAAGACATTAACAGTTGAATGTTTCTCCACAGTGTGTTTGGTATCTCCTCCATCATTCAAACCAATTGCTCCTCTACCTGGAAGCTCGCTGTCAACAGTGGTCTGGAATGGCACCATTTTGTCAATCCCATCATGCTCTTGGTCCTGTACTACACACTGGCCACCTTGATCCGTCTGTGGCTGCAGGATCCCATGATCATGGTGAGCCGAACGCCACTTAAAATTCAAAATGATTTATTTATCTTATAAAGTGAAAAAAAAAAATAATACTGGTACTGATATTTTAAGATGTAGTGAAATATTTTAAATAATTATTTTGGTAATATAGTAATAATTTCAATGTATTTACTGCCAAAAAAATAGATTTTTCTCTTATTTTCCAGTTAAAAATATCTTTCAATTTATTGCATTGGCAAAAAGCTTTTTCTTGTTTTTGAGCATAAATAATGTTACTTATTTATTTAAAATGATAATAAATAACATAAATATACTTCACTGAAATAGATTTATACTTAAAACAAACAAACAAACAAACATCTAAAAAACTTTTTGGAAGCAAGTTTTAATATTTTACACGAAAAGCTATTATTGTAGAGCACCTTTGTCATGATTTAATAAATTTTTTATTGCATTTTAATACATTATGAAATGGATTTTTAATAATTTAGGGATTTTACAAAAGACTAATATGTAAAGTTACATTGAGGAAACAGGGACAAATACAATCTATAACATTATTTACTGACCAATTAAGATAATATTCCCAATTAAACATGTCAATTAGATAAAGCAAAAAAAATCAAGTAATACCTGTAATATTTCTTAATAAATAAATCAGAATATGTCTAAATAAATATTATCAGAAAGCTTTTTCTTATTTGTTTTAAACATAAACCTCACTAACTTAATTTAACTTAAATTACTTTGAATAATAATAAATTACTTTGAAAACCAGTTTTAATATTTTGTACAAATTGTCTTTATCACAGAGCAACTTTACTGTTCTTATGTTGTGTTCTGATTATTGACGTCATTTTTGTCTTTATGCTTTCTTAATCTACTTTAATACATAAAGAAATGGATTTTAATAGTTCAGGGATTTTACAGAAGATTAAAAAATAAAAATTTATTTACTGACCAATATTCCTTTAGATAAAGCAAAAAATCTAGAAATACCCGTAATATTTCTTGATAAATAACCCAGAATGATTTCAAAATTTTTAAATATTAGCAAATAATATTATGCCTAAAAAAATCCAATGGAGAAAAAAAGTCTTATTTGAAAACAACTTTTCATTTTTTACACATTTATTACAGTGTTTTAATCATTTATGTCACGTTTGTCTTGATTTCATGCTTTTAAATGCACTTTAATACATTAAAAAAATAGATTTTAAAAGTATTTTTGAGAAAACAGAGACAAATCTATAAAAAAAATGATTTATTGGCGTAAACATTTCAGTTAGATAAAGCAAACAAATCAAGAAATACCTCTCAGAATGTTTTTAAATAAGTATTAGCCAGCTGTGTGTATTATATTTTCTGCTGTTTGATATATGAAGATGTTTCTGACAGGAAAATATCTGTGACACACAGTTCACGGGTTTATAGAGCGCTCAATACACGGGTCCTTTAAAGCCCCACATCTATGAGCTTATTGATCCATGTGCTTCTAGGTTTGATTACAGCGTGATTTCACAGCATAAATCTATCGATGTGATCGATGATGAATCATAAGCGCCGTTACGACTTCATCCGATAAAATGAGTAGTGCAATGTTGTTGTTTTCGTTTCAGGACTCCATTAAACATGTTTATCATCTTCATTGTTTTCATTCGCAAGCTTCTCCACGACACGTCTTAATTTCATTCATGCTACTCAGTGAATATGTCTGTGTTTATTGATCTTTCTCCAGCAGGAGAGTGAGGAAGAGGAGATAATGGAGGGAAACGAGACGGCTGGAAACAGCGTTATTCACATGTTGGGCCAGAAGCGGCTGCTCTGGTGGAAAGCGCATCAGAAAACTGAGGAAAGAAATGTGAGGAAACAAAGATGCTAACTTTGAACTCTTATACAGTGAACAATAGAAGTTTGAAGTAAACTTGCACATAATGAGGTCATGTGACAACAATAGTAAAAACTTAGTATTCCTTTCCGAGTTCATATTGAACAGCAGTTAGTCTAGTTGTCTTAAAGGAACACTCCACCGTTTTTGGAAATAGGGCTTATTCACCTTCTTTCCTACATTTAGATAGGTGGGCAAATGCATTTTTGTCTCAGTGCATGCATTGTTTTAGTTTGACAGGGTCGGCGCTAGCTTAGCTTAGCATAATGAATGGAATCCTTTGTTGCCAGCTAGCATGTCCTGAGTAAAAGTGATATAAAAAATAAAAAAACCCCACCTAATTACTTCTTGTGGCCTGCGTATTCACAACGAGTACAAATAGCGATGCAGATTAACACTAGGCGATTTCCTATGCAGATATTGACTTATATATTAAGGACTATATTAGGGGGAAGCACAGGCAAAGCACTGCTACTTTGGCGAGATATCTCTGCGCCCAAGTAGCAGTGCTTCGCCTGTGCTTCCCCCTAATATAGTCCCAAGTCAATATCTGCATAGGAAATCGCCTAGTGTTAATCTGCATCGCTATTTGTACTCGTTGTGAATACACAGGCCACAAGAAGTAATTAGGTGGGGTTTTTTTATTTTTTATATCACTTTTACTCCGGACATGCTAGCTGGCAACAAAGGATTCCATTCATTATGCTAAGCTAAGCTAGAGCCGACCCTGTCAAACTAAAACAATGCATGCACTGAGACAAAAATGCATTTGCCCACCTATCTAAATGTAGGAAAGAAGGTGAATAAGCCCTATTTCAAAAAACGGCGGAGTGTTCCTTTAAAGGGATAGTTCACCCTAAAATAAATATATTATGTTATCATTTACTCACCCTCAAGCTGTTTCAAACATGTATGAATTTCTTTCTTCTTCTGAACATAAAAGAAGATATTAAGAAGAATGTTGGTAACTAAACAGTTGTGGGGCAACATTGACTTCCATAGTATTTCATTTTTCCTACTATGGAAGTCAATGGGGTCCATCAACTGTCTCGCCTGATGATTTTTGCGTCATCTGAGGTTTTTTTTCCAGACACACAATACAGAAATCTCTCGTCTCAGGGGGACATGAGGGAGGGAAGCACGGTCACTCGAAAATACTCCCGGGTTTCTACCGATACAAAGCTTAATGCTAATCGGTGAAGTATCCCTTTAAGAGCATCATGAAGTGTGTTTGTGTTGTCCTAAACTCCAGCACACACCCTCTGTCCCGTTACAGGTCTTTGAGCTCGCGTCTCTATCTGTGAATAGTGCTGCTGATGTTAGAGAACAGCATAATGTTATCGACCCTCCTGTGCTCATCAATACATTCACCTTGTCTTTCTCTTTCCCTCTCTTTAGCTCATTTCCACTCTGGACGGGTACAGCACCTCAGAGGTTTGCACTCATCGTGGTTTTGCCAACTCTGTGTCTGCAAGTTTTAACTGTAGACAAATATAGTGTGATTGATTTAGGCTTTTAGCAGCTTGTGTTTGTGTGTACGCCGCTCTTGATGTGGCGTGATTCAGTGGGATTTACTGAGAAACTCCAGCTCTCTGCATGGGGGAATCATATTATTTATTAATAAACATATACAATAATTATTATTATTAATATATTTCCCATTATTCCCATGAATCTCATTAGACACATTTTTATTATTATTATTTTTTAATTTTATTATTAGTGTTACTAATGCATTAATTTTGCAATTAA
This sequence comes from Abramis brama, assembly GCF_963993115.1. NCBI lineage: Eukaryota > Metazoa > Chordata > Actinopteri > Cypriniformes > Leuciscidae > Abramis > Abramis brama. The sequence goes on from NC_139969.1 coordinate 3,638,562, forward strand.
TTTAGTTTAAATATTTGACAGCACTAATATGTAATCAAATTATAATTTGATAATAAATATATTATTAATATTAATAATTATTATTATTATTAATATATTGGCCATGAATTGTATTAGATTTTTTTCATTTTATGTTATTAGTTTTATTAATAGCATTTTAATTAATTATTGTAATACGATAGATAGATAGATAGATAGATAGATAGATAGATAGATAGATAGATAGATAGATAGATAGATAGATAGATAGATAGATAGATAGATAGATAATGGTACAATAAAATAGTCACAATACACAATTAAAATCTTCATTTTCTTTGTTGAAAATATTGGCTTATTTTTTTATGGCAATTTTCTTGTCAGGTTTTGTGAGATTCACCCATTTGGACAAACAAAGAATTTTACATAACAGTGTATTAAAGCACTGTATTTGTGCATTACAACAAGATATCGAAACAGACTATCTATTACTATCTATTGTGCATCCTTGATTTTATGAATATGTAAAGAATGTAAAGAGAGAATGTTCACTTCTTTTTGCATGCTGTATATTTTATTAGCATAATTTGTTTGTGCACATCATGTCTCCTGTCCCTCGCGTAAATATTTCCTGTTATTCTGAAGGTAGTCGTGGTGAACTTCAACGGGACGTCGTTTGACTATGTGTCGGCCGTGCCGATTGAGAACGGACCGGTCAGTCTGGACATTTACTCCACTCCTCAGTACAAAGAGGATCAGCCTGGAGAATCTGAAGGTGAGAGACCGTAAATACACATCCATAAATATCTTTCAACTGAAACGCCTAATAAAACAACCCAACATCCATCTAGATGTTCTATCCAGGGTATTATAGTGTTGTATAGTATATATTACAGTTACAGTAACTAAAACTGTAAAAAGATTTTGGTAACACTTTTTGTTACAATAAGGTTCATTAGTTAACTATCTTAGTTAACATGAATTAAGAATGAACAATACTTTTTCAGCATTTATTAATCTTAGTTAATATTAATTTCAATATTTACTAATACATTATTAAAATCAAAGGTTGTATTTGTTAACATTAGTTAATGCACTGTGAACTAACATGAACAAACAAAGAACAGCTGTATTTTTATTAACGAATATTAACAGAATTAAGAGAATTGCACCCTAATCTAAAGTGTTACCAAATCTTATTTTAAAATCAAGAAAATTATATATGAAGAAACCAATGTAAAAAAAATATATAGAACTAAAGTTTGGTGTATGTAAAGCTGCTGAAGTGGAAATTTGAGAAAACGCTCTTAAAGAAATCTATTGTAATTGAAATCTACAGACAGAAATAGATTAAGTGCAATAAAATAAAAATAAAAAGATTAAAATAAAATTAAATAAAATAAAGATTAATAAATACTGTAACAAATGTATTGCTCATTGTTAGTTCATGTTAGTAAATACATGTTAACTAATGAACCTTATGGTAAAGTGTTACAAACATTCTGTTACTAGAAATAAAATAAACATTAAAATAAAATAAAATATTAAAAAACCTTGAACTTATTTTATTTCAGCTAGTTGCCAAGACAACATTTCTCACTTTCATTTGGTTTAACTTGATGTACTAAAATAACTAAAACTAAAGTAAAAAATGTATTTAAAAAAACTATATAGACATAGAAAAAAAGACAAAAACTAATAAAAATGAGAAAAACGCACAACAAAATTACTAAAACTTTATCAAAACTTAAAAAGGAAATAGAAATTAATAAAAACTATAATAGTATCTCAATGAAACTAAACTAACACTCTTCTGTGTAAATATGTTTCTGCATATAACAAACAAATATTTATAGTAGTAATTATCTTTCAATTCAGATTATTTTTGCCTTAAAGTCAGCATGAAACGGAAGTAGCGATTAACAAGTAATATAAGTTTCTGTGCTGCTGAATGTTTGTGTGTGTGCGCTGTGCGATCTCCGAGTGACGTGTGTGTGTGTGTGCTTCAATGAAAACAGCGCATTAATATAGACCGGTGATTAAACTGACTGGAACGATCTGTACATTAAACGGTTTTATTGCACACCATCCAGCCAATCAGAGTCAAGCATTCAGACAGACCTTGGTACTATAAACACACATAAGTCATCAAAACCCCCGTCTGTACAAGTATCCTCATAAACCCTGTCAATAGTGAACGTAAACATTTCACAGTAAACAGAAAAAACAATGCACAAGTATATCAGACCCCTTGATTGGGTTTTAAAGTGACAGAAGCCTAATAAACCTGTGTCATCTGTGTGTCATTAATGTCAATCAAACAACAAAAGAGAGAAAATCTCTCACTGCTCTTGACTGAATCACTTTTGTAACTTTAATAAGAATAAATGTAGGTTTAATTTACATAGTGAGGACTATGCAGTGTTTTTTATATACATTTGATTACTTTATACAATTTATGCATTTCTTATTTCTAGTGCTTGAAGTTTTTCAGGTAGGTCTATTTCATTTGTGTCTGTTCTATTGTTGTTGTGCTTCCTATATTCGTTTCTTTATCACTGTTTACTTGTCTTCAGTAAGCTTGAGTTTTTTGTGATATTGAAAATGTTGACAAGAATTAGGAAATTTCAATGCTATCAACATTTTTTATATCATAAAAACCTTATTTAAAGCAAAAATAATTATATTGTGATAGATATATTGTTATCGTGAAATAAATCGACTCGTATCGTGATGTAAGATTTTGATCATATACCGCCCACTCTTGGGCGGGGCTTGATTTTGTCCATGAGGAATTGATTGGATGGTTGTGGTTTGCTATTGGTGGATCTGGTGTGAGTGACAGGTTGCCCCGCCCACATCATCAGAGAAGAGAAGAGATGCTGCAAAAGGGAGAGGAGGATCATTTGATTCGAGATTACGAGACATAAATTTAAAAGCAAAGAAATTATATGCATGGATAAATAATATAAATTAAATAATAAAATAATAAAAGAAAAAATGCAATTCTGCTCTTTAGTATCTAGTATATTTTGATGCTAAGGCTTTTAACAGCAAACAAAACTCTAATTAACTTTAATTACAGTAACTTCCAAATCCAGTGACTAGTTCTTCCTCATTTTTAAAGGATGTTAGTTTGGTATTTATTAATAACTGAATTTATTTTGAAGCATGTTGTAATGTGTATTATCCTTTACTTATATATGTTTTTATTCATTTATATGGTTTATGTGTTTTAATGTGTTTGTATATGTCTGAGTTAAGTCTGTTATCTTTGTTTTAAGCTTTATTGTAATATTAATAAGCCCTTGTGCGATTAATAAAGTGGTAAACCGAACTAAACTAGCGCTCGTTGCACGAGGTTAGCCGATTCAAATCCTCCTGCTGTCTGTGGCTGAGACTAGTTTCTAGTTAACTAATATATTGAGCACATCCACAGAATTTTTCTCAAGTGATCAAATGTAAAGACTGCATTATTTTAATGCTCCACACAGAGAAGACGTATGAGAACACAAATGAGATCGTGGACTTACAGCTGGAGGAGGAAGAGGAGAAGACAGATGAGGAAGAGGAAGAGGAAGAGCAGGGCGGACCTCCGGGCACTCTCGTAAAAGTGTTCAAGTTCATCATGAAGCAGAGCTACATCTGTGCTCTCATTGCTATGATGGTGAGAAGGTCAAAGGTTAAAGGAATAGTTCTTTTTTTGAACTGTTCCTTTGGAGTTCTAAATTAGAATTTGAGTGGGAAATGGTTCATTTGGAACATGGAATCTTATGAATGTTTTTGTGTTTCTCAGGCGTGGAGCATAACGTACGTGAGCTGGCCGACATTTGTGTTCCTGCTCTGGTCCTGTACTCTCTGGATGGTGCGAGACAGGAGGAAGTACGCCATGCTGACCTCGCCGTTCATGGTGGCTTATGGGAACCTTCTGTTAGTCCTTCAGTATATCTGGTGTTTTGAGCGCTTGAATCCAGTGCCTGGTTTCTTTCTGAAGATGGAGGTGCCCTTCACTGAACTGAGCTCCAAGGTAACAATTAGACAATGAATTGCCAGATTTTGCGAAAGATTGTATATTATTTTCACTTTAATCAGGCATTAACAATAGAGCAGTTTCTGCCAAAAAAATATTGCATGTTTTATTTTATTTTAGCAGCTTTTATACAATATGTCAGAAAAATATATGTATTATTTAATAAAAATATAATGTGGTAACTATAATATATATTATATATGCTATAATAAAATATAAATATAAATAAATATATGCATTACAGGTCAAAAGTTTGGAATAATTAAGATGTTTTCGGAAAAAAAAGTCTCTTATGTTCACCGAGGCTGCCTTTATTTGTTAATTTGATTATTATAAATTAAAAAAAATTAAAAAAAACTTTCTCCTCAAACTTATGAACATAAGTGTATATTTTATTATATTTATTTTGTATAAAAATGTAATATGTAAAATATATGGGAGCTTTTTTCTGCCACAGAATAAAAAATAAAAAAGGTAATTGCGACTTTTTATTTCACATTTCTGACTTTTTTTCTTAGAATTGCGTGATATAAAGTCGCAATTTCGAGAAAAAAGTCAGAATTGCGAATTATGAAGTCAGAATTGTGAGATAAAAAGTCGCAATTATCTTTTAAATTGTTTAATTCCATGGCGGAAACAAACTCCCATAAAATTATGTATCAAACAATGTAGTTACAAACAAGTGCAAACAGTTTATTTGCAGTAATAGCTGTACATTATATACTATAATAACTATAATTGTATATAACTGCCATAAGTTATAAACACACTTTGAATGTAAAACGTCACTCTACTGTGATTCATTTATAAATTTCTGCCCATTACCAAAACTGTGTTGAGTATTTTACTCATGTGTTTTTGCCGTTGTGTGTGTTTGTAGATTCTGTGTCAGCTGAGCTTCTGGCTTCTGCTCAGACAAACGCTGATGGAGCGAAAGGCGAGGATGGAAGAAGAAGCAGCGCTGTGTGACGTCAAAGTAGACGAGCAGAAAAAAGGTGGTTTATTAGAATCTCTAACAAGTTGTTTCCCATGTATAACGTACAGATTAAAGGGGTGGTATAATGCCATTTTTACAAGATGTAAAATAAATCTCTGATGTCCCCAGAGTGTGTATGTGAAGTTTCAGCTCAAAATACCCCACAGATATTTTTATATAGCATGTTAAAATTGTCACTTTTTGAGGGTGAGCAAAAACACACCGTTTTTGTGTGTGTCCCTTTAAATGCAAATGAGCTGCTGCTCCCGGCACAGGGGGCGGAGCTTCAAGAGCTTACACTCACACAGACATGCACTGAAAATTTCAAAAACTTTTAGCCTTTTATGTTCAAACCGGAGTCAGACAATGATGGAGAGACTCAAGAAGAAGTGACAACATGTAGAAGCAACAGGACATTTCTGAATGGTTGTTTGGTGAATTTATGTAGCTTATGTGTAGTTATCTTCTAGTCATTGATTAGCATATTCTGTCATGATAATCTATGAATCGTGTTCCGGGGGCGGGGTTTATGTAAATTCTAGGGTTGGTGATGTCACTAACCCGGGAGGAATGTGGTGTAGTCTCTACCAGCCGTTTGTTGTAGTCCTTAAAAAGCGATTTCTTTAAAAGCAAATATCTCCCTTTGCTTTGAACTTTGAGCGTTGTAACTTTGCAGATGTTGTTTATGCTCAAACAGCAACAGTACACACTAACTAAAGTTAGAAAAGTGAAATCATAATCAACCACCCCTTTAAAACCTGTAACAGTCACAGCAGAAAATCTCTTATTTATTTAATATCCATAAAGAAATAACTTTCCATGTGGGTTTCAGAGGAAGACAAAGAGGAAGAGGAAGAGGAAGAGGACGAGAACGACCTGATGCATGTGTTGGGGAAACTAGTGAAGGCTCTGCTGGTGAAATACTGGATCTATATCTGCGGAGGAATGTTCTTCTTCGTCAGCTTTGAAGGAGAGATGGTCATGTACAAGATCGTCTACATGATGATGTTTCTCTTCTGCGTGGCTCTTTACCAGGTGCAGCACTGCTGTCTTACACTATAAAGCCTTAAAGGTTGTTGGGATTTTGACTGGACACATCTGTGAAAACATGTCCATGTCGTGTATATATTTATTCAGTTGTTTCTGGGTGATCTTTTCCTTTAAAATTATTTTTACTTATAGTTAGTAATATATACACACACATCATAGTACAGTATGGTAGTACATCATACCTCATGGTATATCATCATAGTACAGTAACAGGGCTGTCAAAATGAACACAACATGATCAACGCGTTAAAAATATTAACATAGCATCCTTGTTTTTTTCCTGGCATCTTTTGGATAGTGTTACAGTATGTAATCAAGCTCTCAGTGCCTTTGAACCACAGTGCAGTTTTATTTTACATTTGACTCATTTATTAAATTTCTGTATATTTCTTACCTGGATATTACACTCAGAACTGTACCTGAAAATCTTGAAGCGCTGTTTACAAGGTTGCATAGGTCACAAACACGTGGGCCGATAGAAATATTCGCACCTAAAATCAAATTTTTTCAATATATTTTAAACATTTGTTTAATGGCATCTTTTTATGAAAGAAGGCCAGTATTACCGATTCCAAACATCATTAGCTCAATTGTTTCTATTGGCCCAGTCAGGCCTGGTCATATTTTTACTTGCGCTGTCAAACTGCACAAAAAGTTATTGTTTTTGTTGTTTTTGACCCATGTGACCTTGTAAACAGTGCTTTAAGATTTTCAGGTAAGTTTAACAGGTAAATATACTGTACAGAAATGTAATAATCAAACACTGCACTGCTTCACTGTATAAATTAAAAATGAAATGTAGATGAATCATTGTTAAAGCTACAAAGTTAGTCAAGTTCAGTGAGTGATTTTCTCTTTCTCATCTCTTTTTCATTAACATTAATGACAGACAGCAGCAGGTTTATTAGGCTGCTGTCACTTTAAGAGCTGGATCGCGGATCTGACACTCGTCCCATTTTCTCACAACTCTTTACGTTTTTTTAAGACTTCATTTAACTGTTGTGAAGATATTCGACAAAAATGCCATTTTGGCATAAATGTGTTGCATAAGATTAAGCCTATTTTATTATAAAGGTTGAGTGAGTTTTCATTTCAGGTGAAGTTTTCCTTGAAAGGTCTTTGACGGAGCGGTTCTGTTCTCCTCAGGTACACTATGAATGGTGGCGCAGGATCCTGAAGTACTTCTGGATGTCTGTGGTGGTTTACACTATGCTAGTGCTCATCCTAATCTACACCTGTCAGTTTGATAACGCCATCGCTACCTGGACCAGGATGACAGGCATGACAGAGGAAGTGTGAGTATTGAATGCCCTAGATACGTTTGATCTGTTGGTCGTGCCACAAGCCATACAGTTCAAGTCTAAGTGAGTGGCTTCATTGTGAATACTGTTGTGGTTTCTCACTTTTGCGAAATCACTTCTCAGAGATCCTTGATGCCAGAAATATTAGACTTTATATAGCAACAAAGCCGAGCATCTTCTGCAGAAGTTAGCTCCAGAATTTTGCTCGGCTTACACATATATACCATAGATCCTTTTCCAAAGATATAGTAACACACCCTATAGATATTTTGGGAAAGGTCTTGTACCATGTGACTTCTCAGAATAGAATGGCAACATTCCATGCCTTTCTTCAGGCTTCCAAAAGTCAAACCAAAGTCACACACAGTGTACAAATATATAGCTAAATGACTTGTTTTCTAAATAATACGATCTTCAACAATACTAGCAGCTCATCTAAGCATCCTAACTGAAATGAAACCTCTTTTTTTTTTAAACAGATTTTAAGTGCAAAGTATGCATGCAGTGCCCCCTTAGATTTGGGCCAAAAAGAGTGTTATAAAGAGGCCATATTATGCCCTTTTACAAAGGCTTGATTTTATTTGTGGGCTCTACTAGAACAGGTGTTCATGCTTGAATGTTCAAAAAACACATTTTTCACATTGTTGCAGCTCCTCTCCTCCCAGTCTGTCAGTAACGCTCTGTTTAGTTCCTGTCTCTATGAAGCCCCTCCTTCTGAAAAGCACGATGTGCTCTGATTGGTTAGCTGGAGCAGTGTGTTGTGATTGGTCAAGCGCTTCAAGTGTGTTTGGGAAATGTCCCGCCCCTTAATATAACCATGAGATTCAACACACTGCTAACTAACTCAACCAAGCCCCGCCCCTTTATTCTGAAACGCACACTGTGCTCTGATTGGTCGGCTGGAGCAGTGTGTTGTGATTGGTCAGTCAGAAATGACACGCCTCTTACCATAACCGCGAGTTTCAACACACTAATAACTAACTCAACCAGGCCCCGCCCCTTTATTCTGCGTATAAATTATTTAAATGAGGAATATTGCATAAACAGCAACATTACAGACTGAAGAAAGATGAATATGTAAAATAAAGCATAATAGGACCTCTTTAGGCAGCATTATTTCCCACTCTCTTCTGTCTCTTTGCAGACTGAAGGATATCGGTCTGGTGAAGTACATCCTCTCTGATTTGTTCACACGTATCTTCATCCCCACGTCCTTCTTGCTGGTGTGTATCCTGCACCTGCATTACTTCCACGACCATTTTCTGCAGCTCACGGATCTCAAAGCGGTGATCAGCAAAGAGGAGAGCACCATTTACAGGTGAGAGCGCTTTCTCTGCTCAGGCTGAGGTCTTCGCTAGTTCCAGCTGATGATAACAGGGAGTGTGGATGTGTGATGTCATTTAGGTGAGGTCATGGATCATAATATCTCAAACCTGATTAGACGAGCCACACTTGAAGTCGTAACACAAATGTATACCTGTCCACATATTTGATTGAACGTTCTCTTGTGGTGCATTGCTTTAATAATTAATTGTAAACAGAAAATTAGTAGCTGTGTTTAACTTCTAAAGGTTTGCAGAGTGTTTGTCTTGTTGAACTTCATTTTGGGCCCTGTTTACACCTGGTATTAAGGTGCGTATTGGTCGATCAGATCACAAGTAGACGAGCGAGAGACATTCCCGTTTACACCTGGTGTTTTAATCCGTCTCTTTTGTCCACTTTCAACCACTTCTGTCCTGAATTCTTCGAGGAGAGGGTCTATGGACGGATAAATGTATGTTTTTTCAGATCTTTTGATCTAATGGCCAAAATAAGCTCATGCAATTTACATATGAACACAATCGGAAAAACACACGGAGAGCATCAGCTTTAGTTTCTGCTCTGACAGCCGAACGCTGTGAGTGTGTGTTAGAAATCAGGAATGATGAGAGAACATTGTGCTTGGGACGTTTTTCATCTTCAAACTAAACTTGGGTCGACAGTTTAAATCTCGTCTGGCTAGAGCTCTTCCTATAATGTTATGCATTACTTCAGTAGACGGAGAGTAGACGGTCTTTTGTGGCTGTTCGAACACATTCGATCACATGAACGTTTACACTACGAAATCAATCTGGTCCGATGTGTTTTCAACTACCTCTGGTCGAAATTGGACAAACTCAAAATGTTTTAGACCCCAAAAGCTCAAATGTTTTAGACCTCAAAATGTTTTGGAGTCGTCCACTTGTGATCCAATCGTCCAAAACGCATCTTAATACCAGGTGTAAACAGAGCCTTAGTTTCATCCTCATGCTTCATTTCCTCATTTCTCACTAGCTGCTTCATGATGGTTTGTCCTCTGTTGAATCTGCTGCAGTATAAATCTTGTTTTATCTCTGTCAATCATCTTACTTTATGCAAATTTACTTCTTTTTTTAACCAATCATCTGCTCACATCTTTCCCCTGCCATCCCTCACATCACAGCTATACTAAAGTCAGTGGTCGTATCTATCTGATCGTGGATAGGTGGGTGACTGATTTTCTTTCTCTGGCATTTATGGAAACCACAACGAATGTTCACCTTTACCCCAATTTCCCACAATCCCTCATTCTTTTCACTACTCTGTCAGTACACCGTTTTCTCACTTAATGAACTCACTTTTTAACAGCCCGCTAGATTCCTAGATGGATAAAAAAATGTATGAGTCTTTGTCACTGACTTGATTTCCTGTTTAGAACTTTAACTTTGCTGTAAATGTTACATAATGTCAAAGTCAATGTGAAACTGCATTCATTTCTGTAGTCAGATGTATTTCCAATTAGGGGTGGGAATCTTTAGGCACCTCACGATCTGATTCCGATTCTGGGAGTCACGATCCGATTCGCTTCAACTCTTTCGAAGTTTATGGAGGAATATTTTATTGATGGTTCGTTTTTGTGTATGTGTGTGGAATTCAAGCGGCAACCCTCCAGTCTCTCTCTTGAAACCAACACAGAAGTGACTTATACTGCAATTCATCGACTGGCCACTAGAGACAGGCTCCAAAAGAGAGTCAATCCCATAGACCCCCATGTTAAAATGCCCAACTTTACAGCAGGAAAAAATATGTTTACAGCCTGGTACAAAAAGGGGTTTTGGTCTATATAGCTAATTTTGTCCTTCATGACGACTGTGAGGGGGGTGAATTTTTTTATAACTCATCCATTTAAATTATATTAAGCCTTAAAGTTCTGCATAATTAAGGGCGTGGCCACTTGAGTGACAGGTGGATTGCCGTTGATGTCACTACTAGCCGTATATAACATTAACGTTAACGTTATAACATTTATGAACAGGAACACGTATTAAAAAGCTAAATAGGGACTTTTTTGGTTTCATGTTGACTTTAAACCTCTGCCTGCTCAAATGCATCCCAGAAAGTGTTACTGAAGTCCGCTTTATATCCTGACTTTATATCCCATGACAGTCTCCGACTCTAACATCTCCTCAGCATGTCTCTGAAATGCACGGTCCTCTCCTCTTCGAAGCACCTCAAAATCTGTCTGTCCCTCTTTCTCCATCTCATCTTATCTAGCTTAATGTTGAGTGTTGACTGTTCTACATGTGAAACTTTTCTTGCTTTGATTTCGTATATTTCCATTCTGTAAATTACTTCAACAGCATCAAGCAAAAAATATCTTCTTCTGAGAGCAAGTAAGTGTGGTATAAACAAGGTAAAACTTTGACATGAAACCTCATCATGCAAGCGTTTAAACCCTTCAGAGCAGCGAGACCGTTCGGAAGAGGTCATTGCCACTTAAGTCTGACTGCTGTATATTTCTTTGTTTTGGTTTGGTTTTACGGTCACATGATTCACGTTTGGCAGACACATGCATTGCTTCTTTAAACAAAGGCCCTGACACTGTAATGCAATCCGGCTTGTTCCTTATGGATCTAATGCACACGGCATCCATGATTTCCACCCAAACCCTGCCTGTGGAGTCCAAGGTTTATGCCACTTAAGGCACTAACATTTAATTAACTGGGATCGTTTTATAACCCAAACTAAGCTAACTTGATCAGCATGTGATCTAAGTTTGGAGAAAGTATGGGTGATTCATCAATTAGAGGAACTTTTCTGTCGGCTAGGATGAATTTAAAGACAAAATTATTTAAAAAATGATGATTAATTCTAGTTTTACTGTGGTTTGTTTATTTATTTTATTTGTTAAAATGTTTGTTTTGCCAGAATTTCTTTATTTTGTTCCTGTTCCACAACCAGACGAAACCAGAATTTGTTTTCATGACAAATATATATATTTAACTTTTCAATTATTTATCATATAATCGCTAATAAATAGTGTCTTTTCAAGCATTTAAAAAAATATATTACATTTAAAAAGAGTTTATGTTTGTTCATGATGTAAATGAGAATCAGATTGTTTAAAAGGCAGAAATGTTTCTTTTTATTCATCTTTATTTGGTATCTTGACTATTTTTAATTAAGCAACCATGCATTTATTTGTATAAATTAAAAATAAATGAACAGCAAATGTGTTATGTAAGCATGCAATTCCAACTATTTTGTCATAAAGTAACAAATGAAAATCCAGATTTATTTACAGGACATGTGATAAATGTTTTAACTTAGATTAGGTGATGCATAGTTTAAAGAAAGTTTAATTTTTCAAGCTTTCAGGAAGTCAAAAGGCCTCTAATTGAAGAATCACTCATATGTCACACATATAAATAGGTGATATAGCGTGTGTCTTTCTCTCCTAATGAAATATTTCTGATCTCCAGACTTGTTCATCCAGACGGGAGTCTGGCGGATCTGACGATGATGAGCACGTCTCCAGAGCCGCTGCTGAAAGAGGAGAAGGAGAAGGAGAAAGAGAAAGAGAAAGAGAAAGAGAAGGAGAAAGAGTCCATGAATGAGGTTCTGGTCGTGGACTGTGTGGTGGAGGAGAAGAAGAAAGAGTCTTTATCCATCCATTCGGCTCATCTGTCCAGTCAGGAGGATCTTCATCAGTTCAGTGCCGCCACAGATCCTGAACCGTCGTCAGAACAGAGCTCAGGTGCTGCACTCTACTCTGTTATTGGCTAGTCTGGTCTAGTCATTTCATTACAGCATATTTTCTTTTCTATACACTTCTATACACTTCTTAGATGGGGCTATATGGATTTTATCCTGCTGTAGACTAGTGTAGTTTACACATTTATGTACATCTTATTGTTTTTCTAAATTTTCCATGTTCCATATACAGTAGTCATTTTATTTCGTTTATTTATTTTATTTTTTCTAATTTATCTCATAATTAAAAAAAAAAAAAAAAGTATATATATATATACAGTATGTATATATATATATATATATATATATATATATTAGGGGTGGGAATCTCCCACCATCTCACGATTCGATTCGATTCCGATTCTTGAGGCCACGATTCGATTCAAAATCGATTTTCGATTCAAAAAGATTTTCGATTCAAAACAATTCGATTTTATTCATAATGATTTCTAATCAGGTTTCTGATCACGATCTACTCTCATCTGCTTTGCAATACAGAATGACAAACGGAGACATTAAAGTGTCTTTTTCACATTTATTAAGTTCAATTCTCAGGGAAGTGCCTTTTATCAAAAACATTGAAAAAATATTTTTACTTGGTACTTTTAAAGCAAAGTATTTATGATGACCCATAACGAACTTACTTCCAATACTTCCTATATTAATTGTATTAATAAAACAAATGGAAGTGATTTGGCAAGTCAACTGTAAGGTTACATTTGCCAGCATATGTCCCAACATTGCTGAGAACCAACAGGAAAATAAATGTGTGCCTATACTAGCAGCATACTTGTAGTAAATTAATACAAACTTCAGCATATTCTGAATCTCTAGCATTTAATAATAGACTTCTAACCAACATCCTCTTGTTATTTCCAATGAGCAATATAATCCTTCAGACAAAAAAAAACATTTTGCTGTAGCAAAATCACAAACAGTTTTCGTTCAAAAATATAGAATTATGTACCAGAAGCTATCATAACGTATAATGCTTGTGGACTTATGCATATTAAGAAAGTGAATGAACATTCTGCAGAGAGTAACTTACAGTCAAAATGTAACTTTTTGTGACTGGCATTGCACATATTGCATACAGATCAGATCGGTTTACACAGCATATTGATGTGAAAACTAAACAATACAGAAATTAGCTCTCATACAAAAAAATACTAAATAGATCACAATGAAATTGCCAATGTTCCATTCGTTAGCTTTTAACGAAGACATTCTCTGGTGCCGTTCGAATTTGGCGCTCAGCCATCATGCGTGTCTGTTATGTGCGCGTCCCAGACTGTCCGCGCACTGCACGTCCGCTTCAGAGTTCCGCCTTTTGCGTTCCTTCAATGTTACGTTATTAGATTTTTTTTTTTTTTTTTTGAAAATCGATTTTTGACATTTGTGAATCGATTCAGAATCGTCCACGTCCCGAATCGCGATTCATCTAAGAATCGATTTTTTTCCCCACCCCTAATATATATATATATATATATATATACAGTGCTATGCATAAGTTTAGACACCCATGCTAAAGTTGACTAAAAAGAGGAATAAAAAAATCATCTTTTGGAAATTGAACTTAATGCCTTAATTAAAAAAAATAGGAAAAATCCAACCTTTAAGGACACCAATTTTCTTTGTGAATGAATAATGTATCGTAAATAAATAAATGTTCTTCCTTAAAATACAGGGTGCATAAGTTTGGACACCCCTATGTTAAATTCCCATAGAGGCAGGCAGATTTTTATTTTTAAAGGCCAGTTACTTCATGGATCCAGGATACTATGCATCCTGATAAAGTTCCCTTGGCCTTTGGAATTAAAATAGCCCCACATCATCACATAGCCTTCACCATACCTAGAGATTGGCATGGAGTACTTTCCATAAGATCATCTCTCAATGCAAATCAAACCAGCTATTAGGCTAACTGAAATAAAACCATGCCAATCTCTAGGTATGGTGAAGGCTATGTGATGATGTGGGGCTATTTTAATTCCAAAGGCCAAGGGAACTTTATCAGGATGCAATTTTAAAAATTTTTAATTAAGGCATTAAGTTCAATTTCCAAAAGAAATTGAATTCCTCTTTTTAGTCAACTTTAGCATGGGTGTCTAAACTTATGCATAGCACTGTATGTATATATATATATATATATATATATATATATATATATATACATATATTTGTATATGTATATATATAAAAAAGATTTTTTTGGTATTTATTTATATATTTTTTTTAATATATTTTTCCTAAACCCACCCATCACAGAAAACTTTCTGCATTTTTTAATTTTCAAAAACGTCACTTAGTATGGTTTATAAGCTGGTTTCCTCCTGGGGACCAAAAAAACGTTCCCAAAAGGACAATGATTTCAGATGTCGTGGGGGCATTTTGTCCAATAACGTAGACGCAGGGTTTACCTGAGCCACACACACACATCCAAACAACAAAAGTGAAGTATAGCGTTGTTAAAGCAGTAAAGGGTGCATTATAGTAAATTGGATTAAAACCCTCTAAAGCATGAAACTGCCGGCTAGTTCTGCTGCTCTGTTGTTATTCCTTAGATGATAAAAGATGAGTAGAGTTGAAAAGAGGCTTTGTATCTTTTTAAGTGCATTTATACGTGCCTGATTATTTGAAGGCAGCATTACATTTACTCTCATTTCACCAGCATTCTTCCTCAGATTTAGTTGCCTCTGTGTTTAGTTCAACTATTTTCTTTTACTTTACTCAGTTCTTCAGGTAATGAACTCTAATCTGGTTTAAACTCTCCATTCATGACATGTAAATGGAAGAAAACTAGTCCGGTTTCTCCCTCACTTCTGTTTCAGACCTCAGGAATAAATGGCACTTGGTGGTGGACCGGCTCACGGTCCTGTTCCTCAAGTTCCTGGAGTATTTCCACAAGCTGAAGCTCTTCATCTGGTGGCTCCTCGAGATGCACATCATCAAGATCGTCTCCACCTACATCATCCTGCTGTCTGTCAAAGAGGTGGAAGCTCCGCCCACTTTTCCAAACGCAGACATGAATATCGTACAGTAATCTGAAGCTTTTTCTGTTTGTGGTGTGTCTGTTGCAGGTCTCGCTGCTGAACTATGTGTTTTTGATCTCGTGGGCGTTTGCGCTGCCATATAAGCAGTTTCGAGTTCTCGCGTCAAGCGTGTGCACAGTATGGACGTGTGTTATCATCATCTGCAAGATGTTTTACCAGCTAAAGACCATCGACCCCAGAAACTACTCAAGCAATTGTACTATGGTGGGTTTCAAATGTGTTTGTCACTATGCAGATGGGATTCGGTTTCACATATAGGGCCCTATTTTTTGCTAGTTTCAGCCCGACGCAATTATCATTTTCACATCCTGCGCCACGTTGTTTGTGCGCTGGTCTGAAATCGAGGTGTGTTCTGGCGCATTGTTGGCACGTTGCTATTTTGAGGCAACAGAAATAGACTGAGCCATTGACCAACTGAAACCTGGTTTAAAGTCAATGGCGAAATATATATTTTTTTGTTATTTAAAGAGCGCGTTAGTAATGTGCGCCTATAGGCAGGTCCACAACGCGCGTACACTCTGCTTATTAAACACACAGGGACGCACAGCAGCACACAAACATGCCAAATATTAAAATTAAAGGATTACAATGTAAAAGATTATTTTGTGTGCATAAAGATATGGTGGAATCCGGCTTGTCCCGTAGATGTTCTGTTTGCACACTTTTACCTCACGCACGAGCAGATCCGTTTGCGCTCTAGAGATGTCTCTCAGTCTTTCCACTATCAAAGTCATATAAATAGCGAATCCGCCATGGCGCGAGCGCAACTGGCATTTAAAGGGAATGGGAGATGAGACTGATTGGTTTAATGCACGTAAATCCCAAAACACACCCATTACTCATTAAGAGAATAGGGACAACACTTTTAGACCATGTGCCTGGAGCGCCGACCATTTTTCCCGTCGTTAAACTAGCAAAAGTGCATTCGGACTCGCCCTAAGTGAACTTGCACCCTGCGCTTTAGATCATGCACTTAGATCGTTATAATAGGGCCCATTGTCATTAATGTAAAATACTTGTCATCCAAATTGAGTTTGTCTTTATTGGAAGAGTAGATTTGCTGTTTAATCATGTGATCGTGCTCCTGTAGCCCGTCAACTACTCAGACACGGAGAAGGAAAACATGAAACAGTCCCTACTGTACCAGGAGCCCGTGGATCCTGCCAAATGGGTCGGTCTGGAGAAGTATGAACAAATACTACCCTACCTGAGGGTGAGGAGACACACGATCAAATAATATTTACAAAGAAATATGGCTTTATCAATAACTACAAAACAACATTTGGTTTCAGTTTACAATTTCTGTTTATTGCTAGAGAATCACACAAATCATTCATCCGTCACCGTCGTGCTCTTTTCCTTCTTTCCCAGAATAACTTGTTGATGCTGGCCATCTTGGCGTTCGAGGTCACCATTTACAGACATCAGGAGTTTTTCCGCCTGAGAAACAAACTCTCTCCTCCTCCCTCTCGAACCATCTTTCACGATATCACCCGACAACACCTCGACAACGGAATCATCAATTGTGCCAAATACTTCATAAACTATTTCTTCTACAAATTTGGTTTAGAGGTACATATTTGTCTGTCTGTCTGTCTATATTGGTCTTTCTGTCTTTCTGTATGTCTGTCTATATATATTGGTCTGTCTGTCTGTCTGTCTACAGTATATATTGGTCTATCTGTCTTTCTATCTATCTATCTATCTATCTATCTATCTATCTATCTATCTATCTATCTATCTGTCTGTCTGTCTGTCTGTCTATCTGTCTATCTGTCTGTCTATATATATTGGTCTATCTATCTATCTATCTGTCTGTCTATCTATCTATCTGTCTATATATATTGGTCTATCTATCTGTCTGTCTATCTGTCTGTCTGCCTGTCTATATATTGGTCTATCTATCTGTCTGTGTGTCTGTCTGTCTATATATATTGGTCTATCTATCTGTCTGTCTGTCTGTCTATATATATTGGTCTATCTATCTATCTGTCTGTCTGTCTATATATATTGGTCTATCTATCTGTCTGTCTATCTGTCTGTCTGCCTGTCTATATATTGGTCTATCTATCTGTCTGTCTGTCTGTCTGTCTGTATATATATTGGTCTATCTATCTATCTATCTATCTATCTATCTATCTATCTATCTATCTATCTATCTATCTATCTATCTATCTATCTATCTATCTATCTATCTATCTATCTATCTATCTGTCTGTCTGTCTGTCTGTCTGTCTATATATATTGGTCTATCTATCTATCTATCTATCTATCTATCTATCTATCTATCTATCTATCTATCTATCTATCTATCTGTCTGTCTGTCTGTCTGTCTGTCTATATATATTGGTCTGTCTGTCTGTCTGTCTATATATATTGGTCTATCTATCTATCTATCTATCTATCTATCTATCTATCTATCTGTCTGTCTATATATATTGGTCTGTCTGTCTGTCTGTCTATATATATTGGTCTATCTATCTGTCTATATATATTGGTCTATCTGTCTGTCTGTCTGTCTTGTTATATATATTGGTCTATCTATCTGTCTGTCTATCTGTCTATATATATTGGTCTATCTGTCTGTCTGTCTGTCTTGTTATATATATTGGTCTATCTATCTGTCTGTCTATCTGTCTATATATATTGGTCTGTCTCTATATCTGTCTGTCTGTCAATCATTTGATGTATTTTTCTCGTTCCATGTTCCTCCATTTCTTCTCTGAATGTGTGGTTTCAGGTGTGTTTCCTGTTGGCAATTAATGTGATGGGTCAGCGTATGGACTTCTACTCCATGCTGCACGGTTTCGCTCTGGCTGTGGTGATGTTCAGGCGCCGGAGGAAAGCTATCGCTGAGATATGGCCCAAATACTGCTGCTTTCTGGCCTGCATGATCACCTTCCAGTATTTCATCTGCATTGGAATCCCACCGGCTGCTTGTAAAGGTGTGTTGCTGTAGGCTTATCAAACATGTTTATTTAACAGATTCTTAGATGGTTTATAGGACACTAATCCCAGCTATTTACAGTAAGAGCGCTGCCGCATTCTGGGATTTAGCGCATACCTATTCAGTTTGATATTAATCCTGTAATTGCAGAATCTGTGAACATCTGTTGTTTTAGGGGCCGTTTACAGGACACTGTTTTCAACTAAAAACATGAAACTTTTTATGGATTGTTCATTTACATGAGTCACGACAACAGTGTTTTGGGCGCCTGAAAATGCAAAACGTATTTCAATCTGCAAGTTTTTGAAAACGATATTGTTATAATCTCTGTGTAAACTAGAAAAACACAAATTTGTGAAAACGGTGTCGTCATGCACATGCGTGTTATGTGTTTGGTGTGAGTGACATCGCCAACTACTGGCCTGGAAGCAGAATACTTTTTTTTTTTTTTTCGCGGATCCGTGTGAACGGGGATCCACTTTGTTATCTGTATGCAAAAAACGCAAAGGAAAAACGTTTAGTTTTTAGTGATCCATTATTATGAAACAGTGTTATTGTAGGATCACTATTGTAGTTTTTATTAATATTTTGAATTCTGTAGTATTTTTATATTTTTTTTACATTTTCATTTTTGTTTAATTTAAATTTAAATTTTACATTTATTACAGTCTTAGTTATTTTAGCACATCAAGTTTTTTTTAACATATTATTTTATTTCAGTTAAAGTTTGTATTTCAAGTAACGAAAGTTTTTTTTTTTTTAATAGGTTTAGATTTAG
This sequence comes from Abramis brama, assembly GCF_963993115.1. Taxonomy (NCBI): domain Eukaryota; kingdom Metazoa; phylum Chordata; class Actinopteri; order Cypriniformes; family Leuciscidae; genus Abramis; species Abramis brama. The sequence continues at coordinate 3,657,707 of NC_139969.1, forward strand.
TTAACTACAATAACCGTGATGGGAAATACTTCAGTGCATTTGTACTGCAGAAGCATCGTGAGAAACAGTGAATAACCACCTGTTCACCTAACATAGAATCAACACGATAAAATAACGTTTTTATACTTTGTCACTATGTATGCATTTAAAATAAAAAAATTCCTGAGAAACAAATTTTCATCTATTGAATGAAATTTGGTAAATATCCGTGCAAATGCATGCATGAGACTTCAATATGCGTGACATTGTGCAGTGACACTATGCACTCAATAAGTTGAGTTTATGTCTGTAATAAAATATAAATGATAATATATAATGTCAAATAAAATAGCAATGAGCATTCTGCTTGTATCGAAGATTAAAATTCAAGTGTATTTGATTCAGCACTGTGCCGACTTCTGTGATGTTATACGACATCTGTTATCCTCTTTCTCTGCACTGTGTGTTTGTATGTCATTTATTTCCTCGTGTTATCTGTTTCCAGTGATGTAGAATGTGTAATTCTTAAACTTCTCTTTGTTTCTAGATTATCCCTGGAGGTTTCCCAACGGCACAGAGTCTAACGTCATTAAATGGCTTTACCTCCCTGATTTCCACACTCAACCCAACTCCCTGTTCCTCGTCTGTGAGTTCTGAATGAATCTGATCTGAATCATTATCTGAATGATATATGAACTAACCCCTCTGTAAAAACCTTAGGAATATAGATAGGAATACAACTGGAAAGTTTGGTGTGTGTAAGTGCTGCTGAAGTGGAGATTTCTGGCTCAGAGTAAAAAACATTTTGAGAAACGGCCTTTAAAATTGACATCAGCCAATGAGATTTCGCTTTTAGAGTTAAATGCCCCATTGCACTTTCACGATTGGTTGCTGATAAAAAGGAAATGACCATATTTGGATCCGACAACATTGTACAGAAGAGAGAGAGCTTTCTAACGGTATATATGATGACAGTGCAGACAGCGATCGAGGAGCAGCGGGATGATTGAGAACGCCAACTTTTGTTGAATTTAGGAGAAATCTACAGACGCAAATAGACAAAGTGTAGTAAAATAAAGACCTAAATGTGTATTTTGGACTTTTTTTTCGCCACA
>NC_139969.1:3661300-3670463 GCF_963993115.1 Abramis brama
TTCAAAATGCATATACATATTAGCCCAAAATGCATGCAGATTTCAAAATACTTTCTAACGCTAGTTTTTAAATATCACAATATTTTTTTGTGTTTTAAGTTTTTTTTTTTTTTTTGGTTCTATTTTATTTTCTACCATAATGTAGAGGAATTTATGATTAGGAGTCATTTATTACATTTAAAGAATTTCTATTTTATTTTATTAATTAATTTATTATTATTTTATTTGATCTTTTGATATTTGATATTTTATTTGAAGAACACAATTCTTTCAAAATGCATATACATATTAGCCCAAACTGCATGCAGATTTCAAAATATTTTCTACTTTGCTAGTTTATTAAATTATCAAAATATTTATTTGTTTTAATTTTTAATTTTTTTTTATTATTATTTTATTTGATCTTTCATAATTATCATATGAAACAATGTTTTTAGTAACAGTTACATTTTTTGTAATTTTTTGAGACGTTTATAAAATTTTAAAAACTGTATTATGGCTCTGTGGCCCTTTCAAAACATTATTATATTCGAATGAACACAATTCTTTTATAATGCATATACATATTAGCCCAAAATGCATGCAGATTTCCACTGTGCTATCCTGTCTGAGCATCTTTGGCATGTTATTGGATGCACTAATCTCAGATGATAGCCAGACAAACATCATTTAAACATTACTGTAATTCCCTCAGGTCGTACCTGGACATGCTGAAGGTGATCATGTTTAGCTACATGTTCTGGTTCGTCCTGACCATCATCTTCATCACGGGCACGACTCGGATCAGCATCTTCTGCATGGGTTACCTGGTGGCGTGCTTCTACTTCCTGCTCTTCGGGGGCGATCTCTTACTCAAGCCAATCAAGAAGATCCTCCGTTACTGGGACTTCCTCATAGCTTACAACGTGTTCGTCATCACAATGAAGAACGTCTTTGCTGTGAGTGCAATCTGATATCTTATAGAAATATACATTTTCTGTTTTCAACCATAGTGCAGTAAATACCAGACTCATCATATTTAGTTATGAGGATATTTGATCTATTTAACTACTTTTTAATGTGCTAGTTTATATGCTTTAGACATGTAAAACATCCACATTTCACATCATTCACAACATGACGTCATTGCGTGATTACGTAAGCAAACTAGTCAATCCGTTCATTGAAACAAACTGTCCAAAATAACCAGTTTACGAAAAGGAATCTCAACCATAACCCTGAAAATTAAATTACTTAAATGAAAAACAATCCAAAAATAATGCTACAAATGATCACAAACAAATGCTAAAATTAAACATTATAATATAATTATAAATTTGGACATCCAAATCATATTTTATTTTATTTTATTTTATTTTATTTTATTTTATTTTATTTTATTTTATTTTATTTTATTTTATTTTATTTGTTTTATATTTGTTTTATATTTGTTTTATTTATTTGAATTTTTTTTTTTTAATGAAACAACTGGTACATGTTATTTTATGTTTGCATTTTTGAAAGCAATAAACATATTTAGAGGCATATTTCACCAAATTAAATATTTAAGATTAACTACTTAACATGCCATTAATCATGATTAATTATTTTATTATTTTGAGGGGCTATTAAATGCATAAACAGAGAAAATAAGTGAATCAAGAAATTAATTGATGGATTTTGCTAATTAAATGGATTTTTTGTTGTGTTTTTTCACAGATTTTGGCGTGTGGTTATATCAAAACTTTAATGAAAGAAAACTGCTGGTTAATTCAGCTGCTCAGTCTTGCTTGCACCATAAAAGAATACAAAGATCAACAAGGTAAGGAACAACAGGAGCAACTGTGTGAGTTGAAGTTGGTTTCTAACCTTTGCTACATTAATTAATCACACATAGTGAGCTGCCTACAAAGGCATTATTTTAAGGCATCATATTTGCGATAGTAGGCCGCTTCATTGTGTGCCTTCGAAGACAGCATGAACTAACAATGAAAAATACTTTGTAAGCATTTATTAATCTTAGTCAGTGTTAATTTAAACATTAACTAATACATATATTAAGTTGCATCTGCTAATATTATTAATATTATTAATATTATTTAATGAACCTGAGCTGACATGAACTAAAAAATTTATTTTAACAGTTGTATTTAAGTTAGTCAATGCATTAACTAATGGGACCGTAAGTTATTGTAAAGTGTTACCAAGACAGCATATATCCTTCACTCCCAGAATGCATTGCACTAACGAGAGAATGTGGTGTCCACAAACTGTTGATTACAAATATTTTTCGTTATAAAAAGTAATGATATTAAGTTAACTTATTTGCAAATGCAATGTTTTATCCAATATTTGTGTGTGCAGCATATTTCTATGCTTGTTTGCTCAGCAACATGCACATTTTCGAACTCTTCCTAATCAGAAACACCTGATTTAACTCGTCAGTTCATTATTAGAGACTCCAAAGCTGTGCTCGGAATCGCCCCCTATACCCTCATTCACTATTCCCTACATTACTCCAATAATATAGTCCACTTGAAGGAGTGAATGAAAACGAGTGAGTGAATTCGGACACTGAGTGTGCCAGAATGGCTGCCTCTTTTTGCATATTTTGTGCTTGCTTTTTAGTAATTATTTGAAACTTAGCAAACTGGCAGCTCCTGTAGTAATGAAAAGATTTATCTTGAACTCTGTCATGGAGACTAGCATGTATAAACCTTAATAATTTTTTTTTTAAATCAATCAGAAATGAATTTACACCTGTATGATATTACACTGTAGCCACATTGGACCAGCAGTTTGTAAAACGGATCGAAGGATGAGTAACCTGCGCCATCTTCTGATCAGACGTGAGAATTAATTCGACTCTCACAGTGCATTATGGGTATTCTCTAGCTGTTGAGCATACATTGGTTGTACATTCGTTGTTGCAGTGCATTATGGGATTAAATGAGTGCACTCGATAACTTCCACCTACAAATAACTGTCCCCTTAAATAGTGCCCTACTTAAGGGTAAAGGGGGCGATTTCAGACACAGCCCAAGGCTTGAAATGGATGGGTCGGATAAGAGATACATCCAAAATGTGCACTGTTGGTGTGCCTCCAGGATCAAGTTTTAGAAACAATGGCTTTAATGGCTTTAATGGCTTTATATGTGTGTTGTGTGTCTTCATGCCCGACTTCAGACACGACTTCAGGCTCGACTTCAACTCCATGTTTGCTCCCGGACGATGAGGCCGGGATCATCTGGGACAGTATCTGCTTTACGTTCCTCCTGCTGCAGAGACGTGTCTTCATGAGCTACTACTTCCTCCATGTGGTCGCAGACATCCGCGCCGGACAGATCCTTGCATCTCGGTATGACATGTAAACTGAATTGACATTTTTGCTTGAGGTTTATTTTTGTATCTGCAGTTGTTACATAAATAGAACCGTTGTAGTATGTAATAAGCAAGGTTGGGAATCTGATATTCAAGGTCAGGAATCAGATACTTGTTATAAAAATTAAAATTTCGATTCCTCTTATCAATTCCTTTGTGTGCATTTTAAATATGTTAAACCATTCAAGCACAAGAAGACTATCTTACACCCGGCGCAATGCAGCGCCAAGCGCGACGCAAGTGTGTTTTGCTAGTTTCAGCCCGACGCAGTTATCATTTTCACGTCCTGCGCCACGTTGTTTAAATAGCAAATGCATTTGTGCGCCCATGGGCTGCTGGTCTGAAAACGAGGTGTGTTCTGGCGCATTGTTGGTGCGTTGCTATTTTGAGGCAACAGAAATAGACTGAGCCATTGACCAACTGAAACCTGCTCTAAAGTCAATGGCGCAATATTTTTTTTGTGTTATTTAAAGAGCGTGTTAGTAATGTGCGCCTATAGGCGGGTCCACAACGTGCGTACACTCTGCTTATTACACACACAGGGAAGCACAGCAGCACACAAACATGCCAAATATTTAAAATAAAAGGATTTATGTAAAAGATTATTATTGTGTACATAAAGATATGGTGGAATCCGGCTTGTCCCGTAGATGTTCTGCTTGCGCACTTTTACCTCGCGCACGAGCAGATCCGCTTGCGCTCTGGAGACGCGTTCGGTCTTTCCTCTATCAAATTCCGTCATGTAAATAGCGAATCCGCCATGGCGCGAGCGCAACTGGCATTTAAAGGGAATGGGAGATGAGACTCTGATTGGTTTAATGCACGTAAATCCCAAAACACACCCATTACTCATTAAGAGAATAGGGACAACCCTTTTAGACCATGCGCCTGGCGCGCCGAACATTTTTCCCGTCGTTAAACTAGCAAAAGTGGATTCGGACTCGCCCTAAGTGAACTTGGCCCCTGCGCTTCAGACCACACGCTTAGATTGTTAAAATAGGGCCCTAAGTGTCTTTTTGCACTTGAATAGACACATACGCACAAAAATATGTCAATATATCCTCGCAAAAACAGTCAGTTATGTCTTAAGTGAACGTAAACAGTTGTTACACGCATGTGTAACAGTATATTGGATCCGTGCAGCTCTTAAAGTGACAGCAGCCTAATATTCCTGCTGCCGTCTCTATAATAACGATAATCAAACAACAAAAGACAAAGAGAATTCACTCGCTGTTCTTAACTAAATGTAACTTTGTAACTATATTTGTAGTGTATATTTCATTTTTTAAAGTGCAGTGTTATTTTATAGTTTCTGTACCTGAATAACTGAAAATCTTAAAACGCATTCAGTTGTATTTATTTGTGCGATTGCTAATTTGTTTATTTGTTCTTTTTTAATTACTGAGTGACTGTTTACTTGTCTTTAATAATGCTTGAATTTTTTATTAGTTAGGCTAGTTGATTTTTAAACCATAGGCAAAAGTTGCTTGTGTAAGTGTTTTTAGCCTGTTAATTTTTGTTCATGGTATTCAGCTACAATAAAATGTTTTGAAAAAAGACTTAGAATGATATTTTTTGACGGTTTTTTTTTGTTTTTTTTTAACCTTATTGGAATCGAAATTAGGAATCGATAAGAATCGGAATTGCTAAGCAGAATCGTAAACATTAAAATTGATAAAAAATGATACCCAACCCTAGTAATAAGTGTAAATTATGAAAGGAACACCACAGACACAGTGTAATCACCATGGGAAAATCTCAGAGTAAAACTGGGAGCTGTGAAAAATACACCGGTGTTTTGCCAGATGAGAAGTTTATCTATGCATCGTCTTTTTACACTTTTAATTCATCTTATAACTGTATTGTAACAGTTGTGTTCCTGTTTAGTCCTATTAGTCACGTATTTTGTTTTCCCGCCCTTATCCGTTGCCATGTCTACCTTCATTAGTTCATCATCATCACCTGTGTCTTGTCAATCACCTTCATCTGTGTCACCTAGTTTATGTTCATCAGTGTCTGTATTTAGTTCCCTCTGTTCAGTCAGTCTTCGTCCGTTCTCGTCAATGTAACCTCGTTACAAGTGTGTGAATCCTGCCTGTTTGTATCACTTGAGTTATATTTGTCAGTAAACACTTTGTATTGGAGCCTTCTGCCTTCCTCGTCTTCTTCTGCCTGCACACACCCTGACATGTATCATATATCTCTTTTAATATCTTTTATAACTGTTTTGATTTTCCTTGCTTTTATTTTGTGATAATTTTAAAGGGGTGGTATAATGCTCTTTTCACAAGATGTAAAATAAGTCTCTGATGTCCCCTGAGTGTGTATGTGAAGCATGTTAAAGTTGTCATTTTTTAAGGGTGAGCAAAAACGCACCGTTTTTGTGTCTGTCCCTTGCCTGGTTAAAACTAGACCATTCTCAGTAGTAACTGAGTTATGGTCTGGCAAAGCTCCATAGACAAATCATTTCCAAAGGGGCGTCACCAACGGACGTCGCGCAATCAGAGCGATCGTCATCATGTAAAGCCATATGCTGCGTCCCAATTCGCCTAAGTTACACTACGCCATAAAAGTATGTACTCTTTTTGTGAAGAAAAGGTATTTACTTTTGAATGTGTAGCAAAAAAGTAGGCAAGCTTTGGGATATACTACTTCATCATCTTTATCGGACGGATCTGTCGCATGCGTCCTGTCACTTAAACTGCCCTGTCAATCATCGTGTCACAGTTAAAATCCTCTATTAAATCTAATTTAATTTCCTACTGTTTCGGAGAGAAATGTAGTAGCACGTTCATCTGCCAGTGGGTCTTTTATGGAGACTGTCCTAATGTGTTTGCAATTTGAATATAATAATGCATTTAAAAGTTGAACGGACGTCGCTCAAATGCCTCTGGGTGCAATTGGATAGACCTAAAACCAATCAGAGCGATCGTCATCGTGTAAAGCCCGCCCCAACGTTTCTGATTGGTGCCGCGATTTCTCGGCCATGGAAATGGGCTTGAATGAGCTCTTTGCCAGACTACTTCTTGAGCAAATCTGAATTTGCTGGAAGTTGTCTGGGTTTTCCCAGGCTAGTCTGTCCCTTTAAATGCAAATGAGCTGCTGCTCCCGGCACAGGGGGTGGAGCTACAACAGCTTGTGTGCTGAAAATTTAAAAAACTTTTTTGTTTATGTTTAAATTTATGTAGCTGATGTGGAGTTAAATATCTTCTAATCATTGATTAGCATATTCTGTCATGATAATCTATAAATCGTGTTCCGGGGGCGGGGTTTATGTAAATTTTAGGGTTAGTGATGTCACTAACCCGGGAGGAATGTGGTGTAGTCTCTACCAGCCGTTTGTTGTAGTCCTTAAAAAGCGATTTCTTTAAAAGCAAATATCTCCCTTTGCTTTGAACTCTGAGCATCGTGACTTGGCACATGTTGTTTATGCTCAAACAGCAACATTACACACTAACTAAAGTTAAGAAAGTGAAATCATAATCAACCACCCCTTTAATTATTTTCTGTAAAGCACTTTGAATTGCCATAGTGTATGAAATATGCTATATAAATAAACTTGCCTTGCTTTGCCTTGCCTAAATGTAAGTACAGTAAAGTTGAGTGTTGTCCGTCTGTCTGTCTGTCAGAGGAGCCGAGTTGTTCCAGGCCAGCATCGTGAAGGCCGTGAGAGCTCGTCTGGAGGAGGAGAAGAGATCCATGGAGCAACTTAAGAGACAGTGAGCAACATCCTTTCATTTCTGTTCCACGATCTTTGTGATTTTATTGTTCCACATGACTTAATTTTGCCTGTAATGTCCACAGTAGAGCTCAACTCCATTTTTCCGCTTTTTTTTCTTCATGAGCAATTTGGAATATTCTTCACTAAGAGCTCTTAGACCAAACAAACCAATTGTGTCAATTTAGGGTGTGTTCACACTTGGCATGTTTGGTTGGATTAAAACGAACCCTGGTGCAATTGCTCTGTTAGTGCGCTTCATTTGAATAAGTGTGAACACCATCTGAACCCTGGTGACACCAAACAAGCTGAAGAGACGAGTCTCGATCCGCTTCCAAACTAACTCTGGTGCGGCTCGAGTGATATATGAACGCAACACAGACCAAAGACATGTAAACAAACCAAAAACAGGAAGATGAGACCCTAAAAAGGACAGAATGCTCAAGCACACCTGTTTTCCTCATCATAGTCGAGATGTTGCTCATCACAGTTCAGTTCAGGCATCAGAAGCGCGTCTGCTCACAGCAGATCTTGGTTTGTGTGACGGAGGGATTCCTGACACTGTTTTGACTCCTTTACATATTCATAAGCTCTTCACGAGTTCTCAGCTGGTCAGAATACCATCATATGTAGCGACACACACACAACCAGCGCATTTATCCCAGAACACAACATTGTTTTGGAAGTTCGGGATGGTCTGTCGCGAAATATACGTAATAAAAGCCGACCAATCAGATTTGAACGAATCCTTATGCCTTTAGGTTCAGTATCTTTAGGTTATGTGTTAAAATGCCAATGTGAACGCTAAGCGGACCAGGACTAAATGTTTTTTATTTTTTGGTCTGGATCAGTGAACCAAGCGAACCGAACTACAAGTGTGAACACACTCTTAATGTTATTTTCTAATCAGAAAACACCACTATTAAGAAATTAATACTTTTATTCAGTAAAGATGCATTTAATTGATCAAAAGTGTCACTTTTCAAAAAAGATTTCTGTTTCAACTAAATTATGTTTTTTTTAACTTTCTAATCATCAAAGAATCCTGACAAAATGTATCAGGGTTTCCACTAAAATATGAACTGTTTTCAAAGTTGTTTTTGAATTGTTTCTTGATCATCAAATCATCATATTAGAATGATTTCTGAAGGATCATGTGACACTGAAGACTGGAGTAATGATGCTGAAAATTCAGCTTTGCATCACATGAATAAATTACAATATATTCACATAGAAAACAGTTATAATATTTCACAATAGTCCTGTTTTTACTGTATTTTTGATCAAATAATTGCAGCCTTGGTGAGCACGAGGCTTCTTTCAAAAACATTTTAGCGATCCCAAAAGTTTTGAACAGTAGTGTATTTTACAGCAATGTACATGTGTTATTTGATGTGTCAGTAAGAGTGTCGCCGCTATGAATGCATTCATTTAGGATGGATCGTATTAAGACGCGTCAGCAGAAGTTCAAAAGAGGGAAGGAGAAGATGCTCAGCCTTGCTCAGGCGTCCGTAGACGAGCCGAAACTCATCCCACCCGACGAAAACCACGATGAGGATGATGATGGTATGATGTACATCATGACAGCAGGAGAGTGTAATTAGGATAAAATCGGATAGAAATGTATTTCTTAGAAACTTCAAACGTTAGCATTCTTATACAAGTGTTGTGTATGTATTTAACTGCATATTAGTCACATTTTCCATAGAGCAACAAGAAAAAGGTTTAATTTCCAATTTCACCGTCACTTCTGACGTGCTTTCATTAACGCTCTGACGTTTCATTTGCAGAGAGAAAGAAAAACAAGGTGCAAAAAAAGCAGTGGTGGAGGCCTTGGGTTGATCATGCGTCCAGTAGGTTCCTCATACCTTCCTCTGATCCTCCTTGTGTCCTTGACCAGAAGTCAGAGGATTCCCATACTGCACTGGGGCTCTGGCAGACCTCGAACACAACAAACACACCCTCCAGACCTTTGACTTTTCTACATCTATTTAAGGCTCTGAGGCTGGTTTTGATTGTTACAGATATACATCAATACATTTTTTAAAGCGGTCATATCAAAAGGAATGATATGATATACAGTCA
>NC_139969.1:3670663-3825663 GCF_963993115.1 Abramis brama
AGGTTACTAATTAATGCTAGTAATGTGTTAAATCCAAGCGGCCACCTTCCAGTCTCTCTCTTGAATCTAACACTGAAGTGACTTAAACTGCAATTCATCGACTGGCCACTAGAGACAGGATCCAAAAGAGAGTCAATCAGAGTTAATATGCCCAGATTTACAGGTGGCCACTTGAGTGACAGGTGGATTGCCGCTGCTGTCACTACTAGTCGTTTGTCTGCTGTCTGTTAGCCGTTACGTCACCTCAGCTAATCCACCTCTTTGACCATTTTCGGTTATCCGCCCACTTTGGGCTTCAATAATGCTCTTACGAAACTGACGGGTGACGCCACGGACACTATGTCCATTGTTTTATACAGTCTATGGTTAAAACATGCTAATTCATGGTAGCAAAATGCTAAAAATGTTAACACCATGCTAATTCATGTTAGCAACGTGTTAAAAAAAAGATGCTAGCAACATGCTAATTCATGTAAATAACGTGCTAAAACATGTTAATTCATGCTAGCAATCTGTTAAAACAAATGCTAGTAACATGTCAATTCATGTTAGCAATGGATTGAAATCTGTTGCAAACAAGAAAATTTTAAAATAATGCTAGACATATGCTTAGACATGCTAACAACATAAAACATGCTAGAAAGCTTATAAAACTTTCAGACAAGGCTTTGTCAAGCCAACATGAAAGTTTGTCCCAACAAACTTTACTTTCTAGTTTTAAATTGTAATAATATTTAACAATATTACTGTGTTTTTTTTTAACTGTATTTATGATCAAATAATTCATCTTGGTGAGCATAATTCGTAAATATAAAAAAAAACATCTTACCAACCCCAAACTTTGGCTGAATACAAAAATACAAAGCTGAATGTAGTTACGTTCATGGACATCTTGATTACTTTGCCTCAAATAAAGCAAAAACAAATTTAGTCAGCTAAAAAACTTTGGCAAATCATCTTTCATTCATTGTATGTGAAAGAGCTTGTACATCGCCTTTTGATTTCCATGGAGAAAAAAAGCTTTTGAGCGACAGAAGTGTTAGTAAGTTTTCATTTTTGGATGAACAACTTTCTTTGTAAAACCAAAAGTTTATGGTCCCTCTCTTTATATCCTCTTCAACAAAGAAAGTGCTCACCAGAAAACCATCAAAAAGCAAAAGAAATACCTTCAAACTCATAGTCTTGGTGCTTCTCAGCGTGTCAAATGGGTGAGATGGTATTTACTTTGTCTTCGTTGATGTGCTGATCTCAGTTATCAGCGTGATACTGAAGCACAGGAGATGCGATTTCACTGCGACAACTTCATTAATGTTAATATTTGTTTAATAGTGATTAGAATGATGATTGTTATTAAAGAAAACGCATTAAGGTGCAATATGTTACAGTCATGGTATTGGACGGTAATACCATGGTACATGATTGAATATGGTTGCCATATTCACATACTATGGTATTTACATGCACTCCAATTTACTGCAAACACTACCATAGTATTACTATCATGATCCTGTCCAAAAAGCCATGGTATTACTGTTGTACCATGCTTTTTTTTTTAATGACCCTCTAATCAGAAATTAATCTTTTTTTAGAGCTTTATAGGGCCAGTATTTGGTTTTGTCACTTCAATAAAGTTTTGAACTGTTTTCCCAGCATCCTCCCCTGCCCTCCCTCTCCATTGTGGCTCTTCTGTTCAAGGACACAAGGCAGTTTCCCTATTCCAATTACTGTTTTTCAATGCATCTGTGAAACTGCAGACACAGCTGTGTTTCCAAGGTGTTAGATGACTGACTAACCCAACTAGAGATATATAACTGTGTAGTTGTTTTTCTTTTCTTTTCTACATTTTATGGATAAATTTGATTGGTAATTGCTGTTTTATTAAAATGGGATATGCAAGATTTAATCTTCTACAGTTTTATTGTTTTTGTTTTGGCGCTAATGTTCTGTTATGCCTGATAAACTAAGTTTGACTGTACGGTTTTCAGATTTAGAGATTCAGGTAAGTTTAATCAAGAGATTTAATGGTATTTTCTCAAGTGCTCTGATGAGCAAAGCTTGAAAATTGTTTATTGAACAAGTACTGTATTACTGTATACTCATTCTAAAGTGTTACCATATATATATATATACTGTTACCATACCATATATGTGTATGTATGTGTGTGTATGAATCATCAAAAGCATGTTATTCTCCTGTTTGCTGATTTTATGATTGTTTTGGCTAAACGCTCTCCTCCGTTCCTCTCTCAGTGGTTAGAAGTGGTGATTATTACCTGTTTGAAACTGACAGTGAAGAGGAAGAGGAAGATGACGAGAAAAAAGATGAAGAAGAAGCACCCAAGAGATCAGCCTTTCAGGTGAGTGAACCGAATTTACACAACTTTTTGTGTTTCCAAGGTGTTAGATGACTGACTAACCCAACTAGAGATATATAACTGTTTTTTTTTCCTCCATTTTATGGATTAATTTGATTGGCAATTGCTGTTTTATTAAAATGTATTATTAAAATGTATTATGTATTTTTATTAAAATGAAACTTTAATTTCAACCCGGTGACATTTGACGTAATAGTCCGAAAAAAATCTGTTTTTTTGTGACAGTTTATTGAACCTTTAGACAAAATATAAAATAAATCATGGGTGTTTTCTGAGTATCATATCAGGCTTTTTATGGCTCATATATGATATAGTGAGAATATGGATCTCATACTTGAGGAGAAAAAACACCTTGGTTTTATGAACTGGGCAAAAATATGCAATTTGGTGCAGATGCTGGTATTCTAATGTAAATCAGTGAGATCTTTATAACAGTATATCATACTACTGATATAAAATGCATATAAATATCAGTCGTCACTCTAGATCTGCTAATAATATGTCTTATTAAGCTGATATTAAAATGCTTAGTTTTATGATCAAAGCTCTGTAGTTTTAAAACATATAATGCAATGCAATACAATGATGATTGAGAGATCAGTAATTGTTCATCTTGAAATATTATATTACTAACAATATACAATTTATTCTTACATTTACTTGATAAAAATCAGTGCAGATTTGAACCATGTGCTGAAGGTGGACGCTTTTACAATTATACTAAAATATCTTTCACTTGCTAAAAAACAATCAGACGACAGACGGCATGTAGATTGTGTGCAACATGTTTATCAGCAATGTTTCAATCATGTTGATCATTTACAGGGCATAAATTGTGCATATCAAATATGATACAGTCGGCTTTATAGGGTTGATTTGTTATAGCTCAGAAGATGTAGTCAAGATTAAACAATGTTCACCAACAACATTTTACTTCAGAGTTTTAAAGGATATTCAGAAAGAAAAAAAGGACTTGAATGAAAGTGGACAGTCGCAGATGTTTGGCCTAAAATTCCATCTTAGAAATAAAAATAAACACAAACCGAGTCAATAGTTGTCATTCAGTGATAGAGCTATAAAATGAATGAGTTTAGGTAATTTTGATGAGACTTGTGCGAGTTCATATTGAGCTGTCTGACTTTTGATTGCGGGCGTTGGTATCTTCACGAATCTGAGCAGTTTGAGACATTGTTGAGATCTCTTCTGAAACTCTACTGGAGACACGTGTGAGATTACTGAGGACTTTTTCTCAGGAGAAACATCTGAGAAGCAGGAGAATTCAAAGTCTCCGGTTGATCTCCATTTAATCCATATTAAAGTCCCCCTGTAGTCAAAAATTGTATCCCGGCTTAAATCACCAAAATGATTTTTTACGTTAAAAACGTTAAAAATTCTTCATGCCTCAAAATATCTTGAATGTAACTCGACACCCTTGCCTCATTTAGTATGCGCGGTTCTATGAATATGCAAATGAGCCCCGCCCTTTACTCACTCACTCAGCTCAGAGATCCACTCATTGACGATCACACGTTGATCTGATTGGTTACAAGGTAGTTTGTGACGTCAGAAACACCAGCGATTTCAAAGCATGTTTTTGAGACTGTCTTTGGTTCACTGCAGTTTTAAGGAGAACATACTCAGCAATGGAGTCGACTTATGAATTTACACATGGTTTGTCTTAAAGCGCATTAAAAACACATAATAGACACAATCAACATTAAAAGCTTGATTTTCACCACTGGGGGACTTTAAATTGCAGTTTTAATGAAATCTCTGTGATTTTTTTCTTTCAATCCCCAATCAAATAGCCCAACATCCATCATCTGTATATCTTCTCCTCTTAATCAAAATGTTGTGTCGGTTTCTCCATCTTTTTAGTTACAAACCCATGTATTAATTGTTCATGTGTTGTTTTAGTGTTGTAACTGTTTGAAGGGTTTCAGGACACTGATGCTGTGACTTTCTCCTGGTTCTTTCTCCTCTCAGCGAGCGATCAGAAAGTTTGCTTCGGCCCTCGTGGCTTTACCCAGATCAGTCTTTAAACTGCCCAAAACTGTTCTGCAGTATTTAATCAGAGCGGCCAAGGTACCACCGCAGGGAACGGCTCATCTGTGTTTATCTGTGTTTGCTGATGGTGTTTTATTGGAAGATTTCCATTCCATGTTGTTCCAACTATGATATATATATTTGGAAATATAATGAGATTGGAAATAATGTGAAATATCCTTCAAGGATGCATGGAATGGAAATGATTTAGAGGTGTTGTTCAATGTGAATGTTGCGTCTGGTGTTTTTTTTTGGGTTTATTTTTAATAATTTCATTGGTAACACTTTACAATGAGGTCCCATTAGTTCAGTAAAATTAGTTGATGAGCAATGCATTTGGTACAGTATTTATGAATCTTTATTAACAGTAGTAAAAACACAACTGTACATAATGTTAGTTCATGTCAGCTCAGGTCCATTAAATAAAATGATGGAATGAACATGCTTAATGTAATAAATGCTTAATTGTTAACTAATGTAGTTAACAAATGGAACCTTATTTTAAAATGTTATCATTTAATGTTGTTGCTAGTAAATTGTGTGATTTGCTCCATTGCATTTAAGAAATGGCGTTCACACTGAACGTGAATCATTCTGATATTAATGGAGCAAAAAACAGTTTCTGTCTTTGAATTTTCCATTTTCTTGTGCAACCTGGATTCAAACAACTCCATTTAATCTGATAATTAAATACATACTCATCAATATCCATGTATATGCAATTCAAAAATTGGAAGTGGCTTTTCAAAGATTTGGAATATTCGGATGGAAAACAGTTGTTTGTATGCAGTGTGTGGATGTGCTTGTCAAATTCAGCCTTTTCAGGGGATAAAATACACATTCATGATCAAAATGAAAAAATGCATTGCATTGAAACTTGAATCATGGGTTAAATTTCAACTGGTTTCCTGAAATGGCTGGACATGTTTGTGTGTTTAAGTCCTTGTGCGACACTTTATTCAAACACGTCAATAATGGATGAATTTCTATTGCTGTTGCTCCGTAGTTTGTGTATCATACCTGGATCACTGACTCTAAAGCAGTCCTGAAGGAAAGAGGCAAAGGGAGGCGTTATTTCTGGAAGCGCAGACACAGAAAAGACAAGAAAGAAGGTACAGCTACTCTTTAACATCTGAACATTTGTGTTCATAATTGTAAAGATGGTCTCAATGGACAAGCAACTTCTTGTGTGTAGTTCATGTGGCGATAGAGGTCGGTGAAGAAGAACGACAGAGTTCAGAGGAAGAGAAAACTGACGGACCAGGTGTGTTCATGGCACACGTTCGTTTTACCAGTTCATATAAACTTCAGAAAAACTTAAACGTAACTTTCCACTTCCTGTAGACAACATCATCAAGAGGGTCTTCAACATCATCAAGTTCACGTGGGTCTTGTTTCTGACCACCGTCAAGAGCATCACCAAATGGCTGAACTCCGTCTGCAGGGAATACATCGACATCTCCACCGTCCTGCGCATCGAGCGCTGCATGCTGACCCGAGAAGTCAAAAAGGTTCTCTACTGATGCTTATACATACAGCTAGCTGTGCATTAAACCATTTTAATGCATGACATCGAGGCAAAGAATCGCCCAATGCAAAGCGAAGCATTCAAATGATTTAATGCACAGCTAGCCGTGGATTGTCCCGCTTATACCATGGTCATTTACCAGCATTGACAAGTTAATGCTGTTATTGATGTTTGACTGGAAGGGTAAAAATTATGGTTATTTTCGTCAGTTACGGCTTGTTAGATCTAGCATTCTGCCTGCTTTAAACTAAACACAGAGATAAAGACCATGGTATATGTTTATATATATTGTGTGTGTGTACTTGTACAACTATCTTTGTGAGGACCAGTTTGAGTTTTAGACCATTGGAGTGAGGACAAAGAGAGTAAAGTGAGGACATTTTGGCCGGTCCTCACTTTCTGAGAGCCCTTTAAAGGCCTGTTTGAGGGTCAAGACTTGGTTTTAGGGATAAGGTTATAATGAGGTTAAGGGTCGGTTTAGGGTCAGGGTTCGGGTTAGGCACTTAGTTGTGATGGGTAAGGTTAGGGTAAGCGGCTAGAGATTGCATTGTGTCAATGAATGTCCTCATATAGATGTACAAGAAAGTGTGTGTGTGTGTGTGTGCTTGTTTATATGATTTATGAGGACACAAATTTGTATAATAACATGGGCATTACGCTCGTATTACAACATATACATTGTTTATGAGGACATTTCCTTGTGGGTATATTTTTTGGCTACCATGAGGAAAACAGTTTAGGGTTAGGAAAAAAAATATACTGTTTAAAAAAAATCTGTATGTCTATGGAATATCTCCATAAAACATGAAAGCCCAACATATGTGTATATAAAAAAAAAATTACTTTAAAAATATATATTTTTATCAGTATACTAAAGAGGAAAGTGAGGCCAATGGCTGATATTTGGGAATTTACTTATAGTAATTAAGTTATAGTACTTAAATGTAATTAACATTTAAGGGGAAACTAAACCAAAACCAAACAGGCTCTATAAGAATAAATGTCTTTGAATTACACGTGAATAATTTAATATTGATGTACTGTAAAATTTTGTCCTCTGCAGTGTCGTCTCAAACATCATCAGATGGCACATTAGTTTGCAATTATTTACAGGGATCCTTGTTATTAAATGTAGAAAAAATTATCAGCCAATATATCGGTCTATCACTATATACTTTATTTAATATAATTTAATGATGGAAATTGATTGCAGAAAAAGTATATTTATAATATTTGTAATTAAAATGCATTGGTAGCTTTTGGAATCAGCACAAGGTGCAACACGTTTTTGAGAATAATCCAAAAACGTAATGAATCAGCCAAGCTGCTATGGGTCTAGAACTGATCCCCTGTGTTCTCTGTCCTGCAGGGAAACGTGCCGTCCCGTGAGAGCATCCATGTGTACTACCAGAAGCAGATGAAACTCAGTGGATCTCGTGAATCTGGACTGGACCGGATCAGTGAGGAGGATTCGGGCTCAATCAGAGCCCGCCGCAGACGGGTCGGACACAGTCTGGATTCCTTCCAGTCTGGATTCGCCTCCAGAGACAGCCTCTCCAGGTGCTCATCCTCCACCTTATTATTTTAGGTTGAATCTGTAAGACCCGCCCAATCGGATCAACGACAGTTTCCGATAAGCGGGTGAAGGTTTATTGTGCTTTTCAGTGTGGCAAATTCATTTAATAACCTCTTTATTTCATTCAAAGATTTAATTAATGTTTGTTAATCTTTAAAGTCCCCCTGTAGTCAATCATTTTATCCCTTAAAACACACCTTTGATCACCAAAATTACATATTTGAAAGTTTTTTTCCTTGGAAAAAAAAAGTGTCATGCCTTAAAATAGCTTGAATGCAACTCGACACCCTTGCCTCATTTAGTATTCGCGGTTCTATGAATATGCAAATGAGCCCCGCCTCCACTCACTCACTCAGCTCAGAGATCCACTGGTTGACGATCACACGTTGATCTGATTGGTTACAAGGTAGTTTGTGACGTCAGAAACACCAGCGATTTCAAAGCGTGTTTTTGAGACTGTCTTTGGTTCACTGCAGTTTTAAGGAGAAAATACTCAGAAATGCTGTCGACTTATGAATTTACACATGGTTTGTCTTAAAGCACATTAAAAACACCACATAGACATATAAACAATATTAAAAGCTTGATTTTCACCACTTTAAATGTAAGTGAATGTTTGATTATTCTATTTAACTCTTTTCTTTACATTTTACACTCGTTCACCCAACAATTTGAGTCTCGCACCGGCCGGGTATATGATCTAATAATCTCAAACTCCTCAGTCTCGTTTGTTAGACAGAGGTGATTGACTAATATCCTAGACGGCTGTACTCTACTTGTTCATTCTAGAATATATTATTTAGTCCCCATAGATATGAACACACTTAATTAAGGTAAGACTATATCTAACCAACTTCACTCTGAGGGTTTGGAGACAAATGGCAGTATGTGTTTGTGTTGTCCATATCTCAGGAGATCAAAGTATGTTAAGTTCTGTTTGTCTTACAAATCACATAACTTAAAAAATATATAGGATGTATCTCACCCCAGAGTTTTTGCATTGTGACATTTTCATGACAAGCACAATTAAAGTGTTTTTTTTCTCAGGAGCAACATCTGAGAACCAGGAGACTTTGATTTGACTCATGATTTCTTGTCATCTTTTTCATTGCATTATATTTCCACTCATCTGTCCATCTGTCCATCTATCAGCGCATACACCGAAGCCACCATGCTGTTTTCCCGCCAGTCCACCTTGGACGACTTGGACGACATGCCTCAGAATATTCCCAAAACCAGCGAACGCGCTCGTCCCAAACTGCGCAAAATGTACGGCTTGGACATGTCCAACTCCTCGGCGGACAGCGGAAGCAGCGTCATGTCCAGGTGCTCATAATGAATAACTCATAATCCTCTTCATCACATTCATCCTCACCCTCCACACTCCTTTTATTTATTTTTATTTTTATCTTATTATATTATATTTTGTTATTTTATTTTATTTATTTACATATTATTTATAATGTAAACAGGTTTGCCATGCTAATGGAAAACCTGAAAAATGAAGCAAAATAAATTAAAATATTAACTGATATTTTCACATTTCTGTTTTGTCTGACTATATATACATATATTAGGACTGTCAATGTTAATACATTAATGCATGCGATTGATTCAAAAACCTTAATGCGTTAAAATTATTAAAAATAATCACCCTTCAATCTGATGGTTAACTTTGCTGGATATGGCAAATGATGACAAAATGAACGTGTTATGAAGTTAAATGGTGTATGCTTTATTTCACGTTGTCACATATATAATATAATATTATATATTACTAATAAAATTTGTATTATATTAATAATATATTAATTAGTATAGTATTAATATTGTAAATGTCATCTATTACATTTTTATTCATTTTAATAATTCATTTTATTATTTTAAAAAAAGTGTGTGTGTGTGTATATATATATATACACACACTTTTTTTATAATAAATATCAAAATAATAAATGTATGTACATAATACATATAAAATTTACATACAAATTTTTATTATTGTAAAATAACATTATTTAGGTATTATTTTGTCAAAAATAAGGTCAAATAATTGGTTCTACTTATCAGTTATTGGACATTTTGGAAGTATCGGACATCAATTAACTTCTAAAACTTCCTAAAAAATCAAGGATATTTCAGTGGTAAATATACATTTTGGGAAGACAAAGTAAATGTTTAAGTTAATCTGTTTGTGTATTTTTTCATTATACAGCACTACAGGAAATGTTGTTACTCAAACCCTATACGTCAAAACGTCTTCTGAAAATGTTCCACAATTCATACGTTGATATGTTTATTGTGATTGTAATATGACGCTGTTTCCTGTTTGTGTTGTGTTTTCCAGTGAAGCCACTCAGTGCGTTACACTATTCTCTCGACAAGACACCAACGACACGATAGACGAGGCTGAGGACGAGCGAGACCAGCTGGAGGACAAGAAGAAAACAGCAGAGCCGGAGCGCCCAGCCAGTGAGGACGAACCTGAGGGAGACAATCAGGGGGAAGTGAAGCGGGAAGAGGAAGTGGAAGTCCAATGGGATTTGGTGGATCCAGAGGAAGCAGTGAAAGATGTTCAGGATCCTCAGCTGGAGTGTGATGATCACCGAGAGGAAGAGCAGTGTGTTACTGATGATGAGGAGTGTGAAGAGTCTATCCATCAGGATGAAGGTGAATCCTCAGGACCGGAGAACGTGCAAACGGATCTGGTCAGCGGGCAGGTTTTCACTCCAGACACAGACGCGCCAAACACCTCAGATGCTGACGTGCCGCCCAGCTACAGCAAAGCCGTGAGCTTCGACCGTCTCTCTGTGAGCGACGAAAGCGACAGCGATAAGCGTCTGATGGTGATGACACCCGACAGCAAATCCGATCTGGACGACCCTCTGCTGCCCTCCACGACCACCGATCTGACCGCCAGCGAACTGCTGCTCAACAAGTCAGTCGTTTTGCATGACGGCTTATTTAAATGGATCTGTTGTGTCAAGAAGTGGCATAAATGTGGTAGAAAATCCCAATACTGATATAATATCTCACTACATACCAGTGTTATTTTAGTGTATACTGTTTGTAACGTGGGCTGGTTCAGATAGGAGGGAGAGTAGAATCCAAATGCAGTTAAAAGACATTCAACAAAACATAACAAAAGTTAATCCAGGCAAATGAGATGAGATGAATCCAGACAAGTGGCAAGGCAGGCAAAACTGAACCATGAAGGTCCACACCAGACCAAGAACATAGGAAACACTGGGGCTTAAATACACAAGATAACAAGGAACAGGTGTGGGTAATGAGTGGCTATAGAGATTAACCAGGGGTGCGTTTCCCAAAAGCATCGTTAGCCAACTATGTTTGCAAGTTCCGTTGTTATCAGCAGTTCAACGAGTCAGTGTTTCCCAAAACCATCGTTTTAACGAAAAAGTTGTGTGGTTGGAATGACAGCTCTCGACCTGTGGTTAGAAGCAGAGTTTCTAGTTTGCATGACATGTGGACTCAATAAATCCTTATCTTGAGCAAAATAAGCAAGATGACATTCAGTACGACCTGTGTCTTTTATTTAGAATACATACAAATGTCATTTACGTCTTTTAGTTTGTCAAGAGATTTAAAGCACCGTTTTTGAAGAGTGCGCATGTGCGAACGCGCTCTACTATGTAAGAACGAGTCTATGATTGAATCTGGAAATAAAACAAAATAACTGAGAAAAATGAGAAATACTCCTCAGATGCCATGTCTGTAATTTATAGCAAAACATCTAGAGTTAATTCGATCTCAAACAGATTCATTAAAAGAAGTTATTACTCCACCACCGGCGTGACGTCATTAACCAACGTGGTTGAACGACCAATTTGCGACAATACAGTTTCGGGAAATGGTCGTGACTAGCTAGTTGATTTCTTCAACGATGCATCATACTATGGTAGTGAAGCAGCGAGATACGCCGTTGTTCGGGAAACACACCCCTGGGTAACTGTGGAAACAAACAAACAAACAAGGCAGCAATGGAAACGGAGAAAACAGGAAGTAATCACAGGAAGTCAAACAGCAGGAACAATAGGAACAAAAATACACTTCCAAAATAAGATTCCAAAAATTCCATAAGATTCCAAAATGTCCTTAAACACAAGACAGGAATTGTAACATTATTATAGTTGTATTGATATTTTGAATAAGCTTTTCCGTTTTCATTATATTTGTAGTTTAATTTTTAGTAAGTTTGCTATGTGCTTTTTGTCATATTTATCATTTTTTATTTATTTATATATATTTCCAGAAAGGTGTGTGATTTTATTTTTATTTGAGCTTTAGTTTTTTTTTTTAGCTAGTATATTTAGAACTTAAACTAAATAACATTTTTTGATATGTTGCCTTTGCAACTTACTGAAATTAGTATACGTTTTTATACTATATTTCTTATTATATAGTATAAGAAATATAGTATAAACATACTTATTTCAGTAAGTTGCAAAGGCAACATTTAAAAAAATTTATTTAGTTTAAGTTGTATGTGTATATAAACATGTACTGTATACTCACACACACATATACACTATATATATATTTGAGAGAGAGAGAGATAGAGAGAGAGAGAGAGTGAAAGAGAGAGAGAGATAGTATAGGTAAAGTATATATAAAGTTTAACATAAAAAACATAAAGTTTGTTTTTCTATATATTAGTTAATCTAATATATATATATCTTTGATATCCGTAAACTTTATTCTAACATTCAGTATGTAATTTACATATTTATTATTATTAGCTTATATAACAATTTTTTTAAAATAGTTTTAGTTTATATGCAACACTGCTACAGTACATATTCAAGTATGCACTTTCCCATTTACCAGCACAACTAATACACAGTAGGTATTGTAGGTATAATTGTTGATATGTGATTTAATGTGATCTGTTTTCCCACTGTTATCCAGAATGTTCTACGACGAGGAGCTGGAGAACTCCGAGAGTTTCTATAGATCGCAACCACTGGGCCTGCAGCTGTGCTACTCTCTCTATAACCTGCTGGTGGCGCACTCTGAGATGGTCTGTTACCTGGTCATCATCCTCAACCACATGATCTCGGCTTCCATGGCGACACTGGTGCTGCCCATCCTCATCTTCCTGTGGGCGATGCTCTCTGTTCCTCGGCCCAGCAAGCGTTTCTGGATGACGGCCATCGTTTACACAGAGGTCAGGGTTTGGTTTGGGTGAAATGACTTGTGTATTGAATTTTGTGGGCACAGATTCTGTGCAGGCCCAGTTATATGTGTAGTATGTGCAAATTATACATATAAATGCACAATTTTTTAAACAAACAACATCAGTCAAAAAATGTTTTAACAGTGACATGTTTTGTGGTTTTTACCCCTTACCACAACATAATCATCACCCCACAAACCACCCCCCACACGTTCATAACTAGCAATATTTGACATGAGTTCCATCTATTCATCATATGTGACCCTGGACCACAAAACCAGTCACATGGGTACATTTTTTTGAAATTGAGATTTATGCATCATATGAAAGCTGAATAAATAAACTTTCCATTGATGTATAGATTGTTAGGATAGGACAATATTTGGCCGAGATACAACTATTTGAAAATCTGGAATCTGAGGGTGCAAAAAAATCGAAACATTGAGAAAATCTCCTTTAAAGTTGTTCATTTATGTTCACGATTGTGCAACATTCTCACAAAAATAAATGTTTTATATATTTACGGTAGGAAATTTACAAAATATCTTCATGGAACATGATCTTTACTTAATATCCTAATGATTTTGGCATAAAAGAAAAGTCTATAATTTTGACCCATACAATGTATTGTTGGCTATTGCCACAAATATACCCGTGCGACATGTGACTAGACGGCACCATAGCATCTGTTGTCGAGATATATGCATGTCCTCCGGTATAATATCCAACATACACAAGGCAGGGTTCTTATATAATGACTGACTTAAAGTATTATTAACAAACTGTACAATTTTCTCCCAGAGTTCCTCCACCTCGTCACATTCATATAACATATGAACCATAGTTCCTATATCTTTGTTACACCGCCAGCATAGTGCAGTATCTTTTAGTTTAAGTCTAGCCAATCTGCTTAGAGTCCAGTAGCATCTGTTAAAAATGTTTATATCATTTGTAAATATGTTTTTATGTTCTCCAGGTCACCATCGTCGTCAAGTACTTCTTCCAGTTCAGCTTTTTCCCATTCAACCAGAACGTGAAAGTCAACGAGAATAGGCCGTACCATCCGCCCAACATCCTCGGCATAGAGAAGAAAGAAGGATACGTGCACTATGACCTGGTGCAGCTGCTGATGCTGTTCTTCCACAGATCCATACTAAAGGTTCTTACTCTTATTTATTTTGCCACATAATGTCCATCTAATCGTAGTGATGCTAAACTTGATAAAGTCAGTAGAACTAATAAACCTTGTCATTAAAGCACATTTCATGCATTTTCATGCTTTATTAAAAAAACAATTCTTGTGTACTGGGCGGAATAAGTATGGTTAGCATATGCAAATATAAATGCAGAATGCATGCAAATAAAAAAACTAAATAAGTATATTTAGGAACACTTTATTTTAGGGTTCAGTTCTCACTATAAACTAGTTGCTTATTAGCATGCATATTACTAAGATATTGGCTGTTTATTAGTACTTATAAAGCACATATTAATGCCTTATTTTTCATGACCATATTCTACATCCCTTAATCCTCCCCAATACCTAAACTTAACAACTACCTTAGTAACTATTAATAAGCAGTAAATTAGGAGTATATTGAAGCAAAAGTCATAGTTAAACGTGAATGTGTTCGACATACTAAAGTGTTACTGTATATTTTATTAGTACCAGAGATGTCAGAGATAATCCACTGCTAACTATTTTAATGCACGAAGTGGAGGCAAAGAGCATTCAAATGGTTTAATGCACAGCTAGCGGTGGATTATCCCGCTTATACCACGGTCATTTGCCAGCATTGACAAGTTAAAGCTGTTATTGATGATTGCAGCGCAATATTTGACCGAAAGGGTAAAAATTCAGTTTTTTTGATAGTTAGATCTAGCATTCTGCCCGCTTTAAATCAAACACAGAGATAAAGTAAATTAATGAATCATAGAATGTATTTGAATTGATTATGGAGATACAGACACAGAGAGATGCGTGTGTGAATTACCTGCATCTGTGCCGCGTCTCTCTCTATTTACAACGAAGCAGCAAGTTTCAAAAACTGGGATGTAACTCCCTCATTGAGAAATATAATGTAGCTATTCAGTAGCTATTCAGTTTATTTATTAATAAAAGTCATGTACAGTAACAAGTTTCTGTGCTCTTGAATGCTTCTGTGATCTCCCATCTCTCTGTTTGTGCGCTTCAATAAAAACGGTGCATTAATATAGAAAAGTGATTAAACTGACTAGAACTACCTGTGCATTGAACGTTTTCATTGCACACCGTCCAGCTAATCAGAATCGAGTATTTAGACAGATCATGGTACAAGTTTACATATTTATTTAATCTTTAAGATCTGCTTGATTTCCATAGTCCAAAGAATAAATAACGCTTGCTTCGCCTGTTTTCTGCTTTAGCTTTGAGATATTTAGCAGCTTGGTGCCAAGGTACAGCTGGAAACATAATTCATCAGACATTATGAGATCAAAACGAAGCCACTAGACTGTTGAGAGCTTTGAACCATAAAATGGATTTTAAAATCAATTCTTAATGTTTGAGGTTCCTCTCCTCTCCAGGTTTCAGATTATTTCATAAAATCGAAGCTTCAGCATGACATTGCACTTTTCACCAGGGTAAACTAATATCACAAAAAAACTGTGCCTGTAAAAAAATACTTGAAAATCAAAACCAATCTGAAACCTGGAGTTAAACATTTTATAATTATTTATTAAATGTAGAAGTAAATCAAGTCTTAAAAGCAAAGGTTTAGGAATGCTAGGTTTGTAGGAAAATAATAGAATTTACTTGCGTTTGATTTTATGAATTAAAAAAGGCTGCTTGTAATCCTATGCGTGATTTTTAAAATGCAACCCAAAAAGAGAAGCTGCTTAGCCATCAGAAAATTGTTTGTACACCTCTCGGCTGGTCAAACTAAATGTTATAAGCATTTTAGATAACATTTTTTAGATGAGGTTTGCAATTATTTTTCCAACCCTGTAGAATACAGGTTAAAGCCTTGATTTTGTTGTAAAGCATTTAAGACGAAGACAGTTCACAAAGTTTAAGATCGTGAGAAAAACAAATTCAGTCAAGTATGTCCAAACTTTCAACTAGTAGATAGTTTAATCTAACAAATCAAATTTCTAGAAGGGATTTTAGATGGAAAATGTGGGATTTCTACTTTTATTGCTTAAAGAAATGGTACCATTTTTATCCCATTTGTGGAAAGTGCCTTTTATTTACTTTACAACTTTGATTATACAGGCAATAAATGGGTCTCGGATGAAGCACTATTTTCAATTTCCAGTTTGTTTTCCTAACCAAAGACCATCACAATGGCTTCAATGCGTCCAGTTAATCTCATTTAGTGTACCTGCTCTCTCTCTCTCTCTCTCTGTCTCAGTGTCATGGTCTCTGGGATGAAGACGACCCTAAAATGTCCCGAAAAGATGCGTGTCTTAATCAGGACGAGTCTGTGGACGAGGGGAAGATGGCGGTCGTGATTCCAGCTGAGGAAGAGAAGAGTTCACCAGCGTACTCGCTGAAGACCGTGAACCTCGGCATGTCCGTGGACTCGTCCCAGGTGCTCATGCATATGCGTTATCCTGAGCATCGGCCTTATCTGCGGCGGCAGAGCACCAGCGGCGGACCTCAGCTCTCCCGGCGCTCCTCTGTGCGCTCCAAACGGGGTGAGACTTACAGAAATCACTTCACTTTTTCAAGAGACTTATGGAATAATCTGCCTAACTCAACCCGAGCTGCTGAGTCAGTAGCCATTTTCAAGAAACGGCTGAAGATGCATCTTTTTCGGCAACACCTGACCCATTAATACTAACACTTTGTTTTCTCTAGATCTATTTTTCTTTTTTAAATTGCGTTAGACTAAACCTGGAAGGGTCATACAGTAGCACTTATTGTCATAGTCCTATTGTTAGTTGAACTGCTTCTATTGCTCTCCTCATTTGTAAGTCGCTTTGAATAAAAGCGTCTGCTAAATGATTAAATGTAAATGTCAAAACCATTTCATTGTTCTGAACCAACTGAAGTTTATAGAGTAATAGTAGTCAATAACTGTAGTAACCAGTGCATGAATAAGAATTGCAGTGCTATTCATTGTGTGAGAGAGACAGACTAGTCACTAGGGCGATTATTATTACGTAGATGAAAGTATGCAGTACACGTGATGTTATTAAAATGAGCTTTGACGGATACAGTGCTATTGAGGACGACACCCAGATTCTTAACCTGTGGGCAAGGAAAAATTGTAGAGTTTTCAATAGCCACAGAAAAGCAATCAGATGTTTCTGTCAGAATAGTTTTTGTACCTACATAAATAATGAATAGAAGAGGGCCCAAGACAGAACCCTGAGGAACACCAGTGGTGACTTAAAAATATTTGACATTTTTATGACTTAAATATAAAAAATGCTATCAATATGGTACAAAACAGTCCTGTTCAAATGTATGTGATAGTTAAAAGTAATCAAAAAGTCAAATAATTTGTAATCAGTTATGGACTTGTAAGTAATATACACATCATGAATCTGGTTGGTCAAGGTCATTTATTTGAACAGACCAGTGAAAATTACATGCTATTTTGTTTGCTAATGTGCTCTTTCTGTTTATTCTGGGGTTAAGCATTGCTGTGGGTTTAATTGTGGTGACGTTTGGTACTGGTTTGATTCACAGGCAGCACGAGCACACGGAACAGCGTTCCTAGAGAAAGCAGTGAGCCAGAAGTACCGCCGAAGAGCCGGAAAGAAATGATTATGGAGAAGATCCGAGAGCAGCTCATCAAAGCAAAGGTTTACCTGCTCGAAAAGTGAGTGTGTGTGGGAAAATAATTCAGATGGACCTGATTTTCTCCACCTCTGACTGTTCCTTTCTTCCTATTGATCAAATTTAATTTGATTTACATTCTAAAAGATTAATTAAATTGTTAAAGTTTTGATTTGATTGATTACCATCCCGAAAACACCAAATTTCTAAAAAAAATAAAAATAATAATAATGCATTTCATAGGGCGCTATTGTAGTTAAAATTTGAATAAATTATTAAATTGTTGAAGTGTTATGAATTAATTTGATGACAATGGTCATCTAAATTTAATCAAACCATTAAAACAGAATCCAGAAAAATGAAAATGGAAATTATGGATTTTGGGGAAAGTTAAACTAAAAAAACTAAATGGAATTTAGAAAAAAACTTCATAGGATCCTACACTTCCAATCAATTCCCAATGGATAAAAATGAATTGCCACTCTACATTTTTCAGATTATGGAAGTAAAATGGGTTATGAAAGCCATTTCATGCCGATAGTTTTGGCTGATTGATGTGCACTCTTTCATCCTAATATTTTTAATATACTTTATGAGTCTGTATTTTCAGTCTCTGTTTCTCTTCTTTCTTCAGATTGGTTAGGATCTATCAGCCCATCCGTCAGTTCTTCTATAATCTGATCCATCCCGAGTACAACGCCGTGACGGATGTTTACGTCTTCATGTTTCTAGCAGACACCGTAGATTTCATCATTATTGTCTTTGGCTTCACGGCATTTGGGGTAAATTTTAAATTATGTTATTAAATAGAAATTGAAAAAATAGTATTTGAGGGCAAACATATTTTGAAAAAATGTATTTATGGATGCAGTTTGCCTATGCAGGAATTAGATAAGAGTTTCAGATAAAATTCATACTTAAAAGAACCAATCCTCGGTTCCTCTTCTTGACCTGCTGTTGTGTGGCTCTGTGTTGATGTTTGTTTTCTCTGGCTCACAGAAACATCAGGCAGGAGCTGATATCACGTCCTCGCTGTCAGAAGACCAAGTTCCCGGGCCGTTCCTCGTCATGGTTCTCATCCAGTTCAGCACGATGGTGGTGGATCGCGCTCTGTACCTCCGCAAGACTGTGATGGGAAAAGTGATTTTCCAGGTCCTCCTGGTGTTTGGCATCCATTTCTGGATGTTTTTCATCCTGCCAGCAATCACAGACAGGTAAAGGGATGCTAGGAATTCCAGTTTAATTTGAATTCAAATTAAATAAATTAGTAAAACTGTGTTTTTTTAACAGGAAAAGCATAGCATGTCAACAAAGATAGATAGATAGATAGATAGATAGATAGATAGATAGATAGATAGATAGACAGACAGACAGACAGACAGACAGACAGACAGATAGATAGATAGATAGATAGATAGATAGAATGACAGACAGATAGATAGATAGATAGAACGATAGATAGAACGATAGATAGAACGATAGATAGATAGATAGAATGACAGATAGAATGACAGATAGATAGATAGATAGATAGATAGATAGATAGATAGATAGATAGATAGATAGATAGATAGATAGATAGATAGATAGATAGATAGAATGACAGACAGATAGATAGATAGATAGATAGATAGATAGATAGATAGATAGATAGATAGATAGATAGATAGATAGATAGATAGATAGATAGAATGACAGATAGATAGATAGATAGATAGATAGATAGATAGATAGATAGATAGATAGAATGACAGATAGATAGATAGATAGATAGATAGATAGATAGATAGATAGATAGATAGAATGACAGATAGATAGATAGAGAGATAGATAGATAGATAGATAGATAGATAGATAGATAGATAGATAGATAGATAGATAGATAGATAGATAGATAGATAGATAGAATGACAGATAGATAGATAGATAGATAGATAGATAGATAGATAGATAGATAGAATGATAGATAGATAGATAGATAGATAGATAGATAGATAGATAGATAGAATGACAGATAGATAGATAGATAGATAGATAGATAGATAGATAGATAGATAGATAGATAGATAGAATGACAGATAGATAGATAGATAGATAGATAGATAGATAGATAGAATGACAGATAGATAGATAGAGAGATAGATAGATAGATAGATAGATAGATAGATAGATAGATAGATAGATAGATAGATAGATAGATAGATAGAATGACAGATAGATAGATAGATAGATAGATAGATAGATAGATAGATAGATAGATAGAATGATAGATAGATAGATAGATAGATAGATAGATAGATAGATAGATAGATAGATAGAATGATAGATAGATAGATAGATAGATAGATAGATAGATAGATAGATAGATAGATAGATAGATAGATAGATAGATAGAATGATAGATAGATAGATAGATAGATAGATAGATAGATAGATAGATAGATAGAATGACAGATAGATAGATAGATAGATAGATAGATAGATAGATAGATAGAATGATAGATAGATAGATAGATAGATAGATAGATAGATAGATAGATAGATAGATAGATAGATAGAATGACAGACAGATAGATAGATAGAATGACAGATAGATAGATAGAATGACAGACAGATAGATAGACAGACAGATAGATAGATAGATAGACAGATAGATAGATAGATAGATAGATAGATAGATAGATAGATAGATAGAATGACAGACATAGATAGACAGACAGATAGATAGACAGACAGATAGATAGACAGATAGATAGATAGATAGATAGATAGATAGATAGATAGATAGATAGATAGATAGATAGATAGATAGATAGATGGATGGATTTTAACTTCCTGGCCAATTCAAATTCACACTCTTGAACTGAAAGTTTGCGAGTTCTGCAAGAGTGTCCTTACACGTTTTATCTTCTCTGCAGGCGCTTCAGTCAGAACACTACCGCTCAGTTGTGGTACTTTGTGAAATGCATTTACTTCGGCCTGTCAGCGTATCAGATCCGATGTGGATATCCGACTCGCATACTGGGAAACTTCCTCACCAAGAGCTACAACTACCTCAACCTCTTCCTCTTCCAGGGGTGAGAAACATGTGTATGGGTGATGTTGCATGTAATTTACGTTTATATTTATGTGGAATGAGACAGAATCTGAAAAAAAATAATTTAGTGTTCAAACATAGAAACGTTTTGTTTCCTTTTACTTACAATAAATTGACCAAGGTTGATATATCGGCCGATATTTGACATCTTTTAAATGATTGGCATCTCGTGTTATAAAGAAAACCAGTCGGTAGTTTTAGTGAGTGTTGTACGTCCAAGGTTTCGCCTGATCCCGTTCTTGACGGAGTTGCGAGCTGTGATGGACTGGGTGTGGACGGACACGACGCTCAGTTTGTCCAGCTGGATCTGTGTGGAGGACATCTACGCACACATCTTCATCCTCAAATGCTGGAGGGAATCAGAGAAGGTAAGAGAGGTTATATATCATTTACTTATTCTTTCAACAAATCTGCTCAGTCCAGAATCCATTCATTTTCATTACTTCTGTATAGAAATATACATCAAGTTACTCAAACAACATTTAAACATATGGTGCTTTCTCTTACGTGAAAGGGTAGTGTCACAAACATTTTCAATTAAACTTACCATGCCTTAAAGGGATGGTTCGGAGTAAAATCAACCTAGGCTCCTTTGCACCATGACCTCGAGCCAAACACCCCCCCAGAAGCCTTTTTTCCCTTGGTCGAACATTATTAAAGTTAGAGCTTATTTAGAGATATCAGCCGAATATAGTGCAGGCGCTAATGGATCCAAGGTTGTATCTCGTAAATTACCCCACTAATAATGCCCAGAATGGTGCCAAACTTCTACAGTAGTACAAATAAGTTCTGTACTCATAAAACGAGGCATTGGAAAGTTTGTAAGTACATCAGGAGTTTATTTAAATAACACTGATGGCTAATGCTACCGGTAACCTGCACATCGACGTCACTTCAGTGATTTGGGAAAAGCATGTAAGAGTCCTGGCAGAAAGCGATGCATAAGGATGTAGTGTAACGACGCCCAGTTCCAGGAATGCACTAATATTTTGTTGGTAGTACCAGTTCATAAAAATGGTTAGTTAACACTAAGTTGTCAACACTTCGGAAAAAATGTAATAAATTCACTAGCTTTTCCCTTACACTTGTGAGTTTTGCAAAGGAGTTTTACGTGCTTTTCCCAAATCACGGAAGTGACGTCGACGCACGGGTTAGCGGTAGCATTAGCCATCAGGCAAGTGTTATTTAAATAAACTCCTGATGTACTTACAAACTTTCCAATGCCTCGTTTTATGAGTACATAAAACCTATAAAACAAATAAAACCTATTTGTACTACTGTAGAAGTTTGGCACCATTCTGGGCATTATTAGTGGGGTAATTTACAAGATACAACCTTGGATCCATTAGCGCCTGCACTAAGACATTCGGCTGATATCTCTAAATAAGCTCTAACTTTAATAATGTTCGACCAAGGGAAAAAAGGCGTTTAATCTTCATTCTGTGGGTCATTCATAACTTTGTTTTTCTGCCCCTCCACGATGAGACACGTTTTATCCATTATGTTGCTTTGTTTTTCCAAATGTGAAGTAGGGTGTATTTTTATTTCCTTTACCCAGTCATATGCTGACTGTGAATCACTAGACTTCAATTGACCCTTCGCAGGGAGTTTGATTGACAGGCGATCTGACCAATCATAATCCACCATCCGCCAAATCCGCCATTTTTGTCCGACAAAGCAGTCAGGATTAGTTTAGTTAGTAAACTAGTTAGATTTAGTTAGTAGATTAACATTAGAGGATTTGAACTTGAAAAACAGAGTGTACTGACGTCTTTCCGCGGTTAAAACAACATTCCTTCTGATGTTCATTCATTCATTTGATGCTATAAATGAACTAGAAGGAAGAGATGATCAGTTCACGAGCAGCTTTAACTGAGCGATCTGTCAGACACACACAAAACGGTATTTATTGTTTAAATTTCGTTAAAAAATGACCAAATTTGAAAGTTGAGACTTTGTTTCATATCAAAAGTAACCTGGTCTGTCCTGTCACTCAGTGTGTTGTCAGTGTCATGTATGTTTCACTGTGTGAGAACATGCTGTGGCGTGAGAGAGGCGTGGCTTGTCGGACATAGCAACAGTAACTAAAGGGGGCGGGTCTTTGCGAACGGAATGTGAAATTACATTTTAAAAAATCTGTTTAAATGAAGCACATGCACAACAGAAAGAATAGACTACACACCTGCATCTGCAACCATTACAGCAATGCATTGCCAGACCGCATCCGTGTGCAGTGTGTGTATGCTCTTAATTTAGGATCTGAAAGAATACGTACCGCATATGCAGATCATGTGGGCGTAAAGCAACATCCTAACCAGCTGTGTGTGTGGTGTCTCAGCGAAACCCTCAGCCTCGCGGGCAGAAGAAGAAGAAGGTTGTGAAGTATGGAATGGGTGGCATGATCGTGATGCTTCTGATCTGCATCGTTTGGTTCCCGCTGCTCTTCATGTCTCTGGTCAAATCTGTGGCAGGAGTGGTCAACAGTCCACTGGACGTGTCCGTCACACTCATGCTCGGAGGACTTCAGGTGCACCTTACATTCAAGCTGTTGATTCGAATGCTCATTTCACATTTCTGACAGTTTCTACATCCGGTAAAAACATTGTGTTGTTTCAGATGTTTCTCCTAAGAAATCAAATAGACACGAATGAGCCATAGTTTTCATCCAGTATAAAATTTAATTAGAATCTCAGATCATTTAATGAGAAATGTTGCGTTTATATTGAGGTCTCTGCAGTGTTAATTTATTATTCATATACTATTTATTAATATTTTGAATAAGCTTAGATTTTTTTTGTTTTCAGCCCTCATTTAAATTTTAGCTTAAGTTTTAGTAATTTTTATTTTCTATTTATAATATTCTAATTATAACTTATTGTTATAATGTATTGTTGTTTTTTATTTTTAATTATGTCTTTTTATGTTTTTGTCATTTTTATTAAATATAGTTTTTTTCTGTGGTGTTTGCTTTGTTTATTTTTTATTATAATTTATTGCTATTGTTTTCATTTTCATTTTAGAGTAAGATTCTGTCATTTTTATCAGTTATTGTTTTTTTTTTTTGCCATGTTTTTTCTTTTTCTTTCTGTTTTAGTCATTTTACTACTTTTTTTAAACTTACACTTATCCCAGTTAGTCAGAAAGACAATGTTTTAATCTAATATTTCTATTTCAGCTTAATTTTAATGGCAAATAGTTTTGGTTAACACTGGATCTCTGACTTTTAATTGCTGACTTTGGTATCTTGGCAATCTGAACACAGTCTGAGACATTGTTGAGGTCTCTTATGAAACTCTAGAAGAGACACTGCGAGACACTGTGTTTTTTAGGAGAAACGTCTGAGAAGCAGGAGACTCGTGTAAAAGTCTACATATGATCTTGATATATTTTGTCTTTTCTTGTGCAGATCTTAGGGTGCTTATCATTTAAACATCAACATGGCTTTCTTTTTTCCGTTCTTGCGTTCTGTTTTCCAGCCGATCTTCACAATGAGCGCCCAGCAGAACGATATAAAAGATGTCACTGATTTACAGTTTGCCGAGTTCACGAAGAAATACGAAACTGATGCAGTAAGGAACTGTTTCTGTTATCAAATCACAGTGGCTCCTTTGTATTTTTATGACATGAACATGTTTTTTGTGATGCACCATATATACAAAAATTATTTTAGATGGCTGATAGTTGAGGCCCATTACAATAATTCACATTTCACTGGCATAATCAACATAAAAATAAGAAATTATATTTTGCATGGATAAAATGAAGCTTATTTGTGACCCTGGATCACAAAACCAGTCACATGTCGCACGAGTATATTTGTGGCAATAGCCAAGAATACATTGTATGGGTCAAAATTTTAAATTTTTCTTTTATTCCAAAACTCGTTAGGATATTAAGTAAAGATCATGTTCCATGAAGATATTTTGTACATTTTCTTACCATAAATATATAAAACATTTATTTTTGTGAGTGAATGCAGCACAATTGAGAACAAAAATGAACAACTTTAAAGGAGATTTTCTCAATGTTTTGATTTTTCTGCACCCTCAGATTCCAGATTTACAAATAGTTGTATCTCGGCCAAATATTATCATATCCTAACAAACCATACATCAATGGACAGCTTTTTTATTGTATAAATGTATATATAACCCATGTGACTGATTTTGTGGTCCAGGGTCACAGTTTGTAGGACTATAAAGATTATTTTATTTTGCATTGTGACAAAAAGCTAATATTGCCTGCTGCAGATAAATTGTGAAAGTAGATGCTTGTGTCTCCTGCAGAGTGCCATGATGTTCCTGGAGTCTTATACTCGCGAGGATTTGAAAATAGCTCACCTAGAAGGAAGTTCAAACTCGCTCTGGACCATCAGCCCCCCGAGCAGGAAGCACCTCATTGAAATGCTCAATGGAAAAGATTTCCCTCTCACCATGACCTGGTCCATACAGAGGTAGAGTTCAACATCACAGCTCCTATAATAACCTGGTCTGCTAGTGCCTGATGGGTAAATCTCACAGCAACATGTGCAGGTTAAATCTAAAATTATATTATATTTCAATCAATATTATTTATATGAATGTAAAGTTATTTTATATTTTATTAAAATGTAGTGCTGAAAAGGTGGCGGGGCTACATAAGGTCTACAGACACTGCCTAGTGTAGAAAATGTTAGTTCTCATTCATTACTGTAATGAAGTATTTTGTATTAATGTATTGATTTAAAAAAAAAATGTTTTACCATCAATCAGCATAAATTAAAGGCAGTAAAACAGATAAAATCATGTGTGTATATATATATATATATATATATATATATATATATATATATATATAAACTCTTATTTCAGTCAACATTTATTTATCATACATTTATTATATTTTTTATCTAATGCTGGGTACTCACTAAAAGATTTTTAAAACCTTTAAAATATGAGAGACCACAAACATGAGGACAATAAATCCTAGATTGAACCGTTTTGCTCCTATAGTGTGTGTGGTGTGCCATGATGTGACAAAGACAGCACACAACACACAAAAAGATTTTCAACCAGTCATCTTTTCATAAAAATAAAAAAAATTGTAACTATAGTATTTCTTTGATTATACAAATGTTCAATACACCTATATTTAAACCATGGTTAATTTTCGGTCTATCTCTGTCTGTCACACACACAAACACACATCATGTGTACTGGTACATCTATCCTTATGTAGACGTCCCATATTAGGCGTAATGGTTTTTATACTGAGCTAATTACATTTTCTAGCCCCTTTCACTAACCTACCCAACACAGAAAACCTTATGCATTTTTACATTTGAATAAATATGGGTCCTCATAATTTAGGCCAAACCAGTACACACACACACACACACACACACACATACACACACACACACACACACACACACACAGATCTATTCTGTTGCTATTTGGTTACTTACCGTATTGCTGTATTTGTCCATTAGGAACCTCAGTTTAGGTGCCAAAGCTGAAATGGCAACGGGAAAACGCCAAATTGTTCTGGATGATGATGCCACAGAAAAACTAAGGACTCTACTGGATGAGTCAAATGATGACAAGAAAGATTCAGTGTGAGTTTAAGCATCTCAATACTAATATGGAACAATCACAGTCTGCATATTTTTCTTTTCTTTTTTCTCTCGGCTGAATGGTAAATTGTAATATTTTTTTCAAGGCTCATCAAAAACATTTTTCCAAGATACATCAGAGCACCAAGTGACTCCAATGCCAAGCCTATTGTACAGCTTTACCCCAGTAATGATAAAGGTCTCCGCCATTATCTACACCTTTGCTACATTGATATGCTTTTCTACAGCCATCATCATGTCTATTTCTATCTGATCCCTAAGTTGTACAATACATGGACATCACGCTATCGTTACACAAGAACAACCAAAGCAGCGCGGGGAGCGTTCAGGAGTGGTGGATCGTGAATCAGACAGAACCAGGCCCGTTAAATCAAATTCAATTCAAGAATGAAACTGAATCTGGTCTGGAGATCTACATCTTCAGTGACCAAGTCAGTCCACCCAGTCTGGGCTTTCTGGCTGGTTATGGGTAAGTGACAATTGGGACATGACACATTACCAGTCTCAAGTTATCTTTCTGTCCTCCCTAATGGGAAAAAACTGTGCGGCACTGGTTCTAGAAGACTTTTTTCCAATCATTTTTCCAACAGGAATTTGAAAATAACTCTTCATTAAAGAGTTATAAGCCATAAATCAAGCCAATCAGCGACGAGGTGAATTACAACACTGCAAACTTTGATTTGAAGCAAAACAAATGTTGAAAATAAAACAAAAAGACAAAGATACAAGACTGTGTAAGGGAAAGAACTACAATCCCATGAAGCTTTGAGAACAGCATAATCGAATTAAAAACGATGGTGAAAAATAAAACTACTAATTTATAAATGTATATATAGATAGATAGATAGATAGATAGATAGATAGATAGATCGACTCGATTACGTCATTCGCAGTGTTTCATGGGAGTGGGCGGAGCTAAAGAGCTCTTTTGGAGCGTGTTGCTTTTTCCGACTCTCTGATTGGTGTAATTTTCTGTACAGCATCATGGGTAATATAGTTTTTCACCAGGAATTCCACTGTTAAACATGATTATTTTAAAAATAAGCTGAAATAATGTGGGCTGGCGGCTTTAACAGAAGCAAATACCATCCATTAACAACCTCGTGCTCACAGTATGTCTGTCTTTAATGATTTATAAGTTATCGTTCAAAATCAATTTCCCTTTGGAGAAAATGAATGGAGGTTTTACTTTCAGAACCCGACTCTTGCACTCTATAGACAATTATACATGGCTTGTCATGGTCGGTTACAAATAAAACTCACAGTGCTAACATTAAAGAGATTTATAGTGTGTTGCGCCTGTTTAAGAATACTCTCTTAGCTGAGCGAGTTCAATTGAATACCGGGATGAAAATAAATAAATATCTCTAATAATATAACAGATATGCTGTGAATCCCTAATTATATCCATCTGAACTAAATTGAACACGATTTTATCAATCTGACTTGATGAAACTGTATGTAATTCGTGTGGTTTGTTAAGTTAAACGTAACCTGCGTGTGCACAGGATCATGGGTCTGTACATGTCGGTGGTTCTGGTTATCGGAAAGTTCGTGCGAGAGTTCTTCAGCGGGATCTCGCACACCATCATGTTCGAAGAGCTTCCCAACGTGGACCGAATCCTCAAGCTCTGCACCGACATCTTCCTGGTCCGAGAGACGGGAGAACTGGACCTGGAGGAAGACCTGTACGCCAAGCTCATCTTCCTCTACCGCTCTCCAGAAACCATGATCAAGTGGACCAGAGAGAAGAGCGAGTGAGGATGAGCTTCCGAGTAACTAACCATGAGAAGCACAAAGCAGGAATTACACTTCGGATGGATTGAACCGGAGAACAGTTGTTCTTCATGCTAACT
Source organism: Abramis brama (assembly GCF_963993115.1). NCBI lineage: Eukaryota > Metazoa > Chordata > Actinopteri > Cypriniformes > Leuciscidae > Abramis > Abramis brama. The sequence goes on from NC_139969.1 coordinate 3,698,721, forward strand.
GAGGAAACATTAGCACTCATGATGTGCGGGTTTCACCCACTCGCTAGTGTTTTAAAGGGCTTGACAAGTGATGAACTTCAGGGCTTCCAGGCATGCGCCACTTTGAATACGACTTTGACCTTTGGGAGTGCATGCGACATGAGGGCAGACATAGACGGGAAACACTGAACCTGCTTTAGACTCCGGTCTAGGACAAACCCGGTTTTGCAGGAAGCAGAACCGAAGCCCTATAGGCGGCGCTGTGAATTATGTGACAATCTCTATTTGCCTTATTTCATTTGTACAATCAACTACACACATCATTATTCACTACCTTTCTCAGGAATACATATGGATCATTTCACGACGACGGGATAGCAACCATTTTTTTCTCATGTGCAACAAAGTAATGAAGAGGAACGTACACAACAGTGTAATAGCTTTTCTCCTTCGGGACTTTAAGGAGATCATCCATAATTTATGAACACAGATTTGGGATGTTTAGTGTTTAAGGCTTGAGGTATAATGATTTTTTCATAACTAAAGGGAGATTATTACATTACATTACAATGAATCGGTTTCAGTAACTCTCAGTTGATTGTTTGATTATTGCAACAAATTTTGAATGTTTCTCCATGCATTTCTTTGTAAATCAAAGTGATTTTATGATTTTTTTTACACAGAAATTTGTTCAGAACGAATTTTGAATGTAACTATGTACATTTCTTCATAAATCAAAGTGATTTATGTATTATTTACACAGAAATTTTTTCTGGATGAATTTTGAATGTGTTTTGTGTACATTTCTTCATAAATCCAATTGATTTTATGAATTATTTACACAAATTTGTTGAGAACTACGTTTCAATGCAATTCTGTGTACATTTCTTTTTAAATCCAAGTGGTTTTATGAATTATTTACACCGAAATTTGTTCTGAACAAATTTTGAATGTGTTTGTGTACATTTCTTCATAAATCCAAGAGATTTTATGAATTATTTACACATAAAATGTATATATACGAATTGTGAATGTATTGTGAATTTGAATTTATTCATACATCCAGATATTTGTTCAGAAGTTGGCTTAAATTCATGGAATATGAGCAAAAATTGTTTGCTAAACCATTGTTACTTTTTCACAATGCAACAATTTACAGAAATTTGTTCTGGTCATTGGGTTTCAGTCAGGAAACATGAGCGTTTTACATTAGTTCTGCTTTTAGTTAAAACATTTGACTTGTGGTGAAAGTGAATCATGAATATTAGTTATTAACAGGTACACTGAATCCTCGAAGGCATGAGAGATTTGCAGATCGCTCCAGTAGATATTACGCTTCGCCAGGCCTGGGAGTTGTGCTCATCAGAAAGTTGTTTGTACATGGGGAATAACTTGACTCACATTTGTACTACGTACTTTGAGCAATACGACAGGCGGGGTGACCGTAAAGGACATGAAATCCATTTTTATTGTACACCTTTGGCAGCCATACTCAGGAAAGAGCTTTCTATGGATCAGGGTCTCATGGATATACCGGTGGAGCCTCCGCTAGGCTGTAGATTTACAATCGGACCACGTTCAAATATGACTATCAACGTGAGCTCCACGCTATGGATCGTGTTGTGGTGATGCTTGAGGAGAATATTGTTTCGAGTCCATCTCTGAACTATGCATTAAAGACAATGTAGCATGAATGAAAAAAATAATGTTTGACATGAAACGCTTTCATTACCTTGTGTGTGAAAAAAAAGGGGGGGGGGAGAAAACTGTAACTGGATGAAACAGGAAATGGGAGTTTATTGACTTCAAATAAAGCACACGATTAAACACGGCTTTTGTTGCCTGTATTTCTCTTTCTTTTTTTTCTTGTACTACCATTGAAAAGATTGGGGTTTGTAAGATTTTTTTTTTATGATTTCTGACAGATCGTGTGACACTGAAGACTGGAGTAATGATGCTGAAAATTCAGCTTTGATCACAGGAATAAATTACATTTTACATTATATTATTACATGGCTTGGTTGAATTCTAATGTACAGGGTGGGCCATTTATATGGATACACCGTAATAACATGGGAATGGTTGGTGATATTAAAGTCCTGTTTGTGGCACATTAGTATATGTGAGGGGGCAAACTCCTCAAGATGGGTGGTGTGTACTAATATATACTAATGTGCCACAAACAGGACTTTAATATCACCAACCATTCCCATGTTATTACGGTGTATCCATATAAATGGCCCACCCTGTAGAATGCGGTCTGTTATTTCTTGATAACAGACCACTGCTAAGTATAACCAGAGCCCGTCTACGGAGAGCCTGGCCACTCCTTATTAAGTCCTATTGTACCGAGTTCCCTTTCGAAAGGGAACTCTACACTACGTCAGAATGACGCTATGGGGAACGCCTCAGGCGTGACAGGTGTCTGAAATAAATATCAACTCACGTCAATTATGTTGACCGGCGACAGCCCGTGAATCATCAGCTTGATTGATTAACGCGCAACCTGGATGTATAAAGGGAAGCCTTGCATACATGACAACATCTTTTCGTCTTCAGGGACTGTTTGTCTGTGTTGAGAATATCGCTGAAGCGCGCGGGAGGCTCTCGAGAGAGCCTCTTGTGCAAACTGTGAGCGTTTTTTATTTAAAAATGCTCCGCTTTCGCGGACCCTTTTCTCGAGGGAGGAGGGTTCAGCATCTGAGCTGTGGTGCGTGCGATCTGTGAAACAATACTGTTTGGGTACGAGGCGTTCACAGTCAGTTCCTGAGGGTGCTGGCAGTGTTCATTAAGAAATATCTCGGCGCGCGTGAGAAAGAAAAAATCCGTGCGCTGTCGGATGTTTCAACCTCGCAACTGTTGACTTTCTTCTCGAGGGATGAAAGCCAAATATTTTTTAACGGCTCTTTTCTCGCGCTTGCCGAGGCAGTGTGTAGATTACGAGAACGTATAAATGTTAAAACAGTATTGTCTGGTGAGTATGGCTGCATTTAATTCTATGAATTAAAATGATGGAATATTATCTGACTTTTAAGAAGTTAGATATTTAGTAATTCAGCCTATCATCCAGATCGCGTTACCCAGTGTTTTTGGCTGCATTTTAATTGAAAAATGAGCAGTGAACAAAAAGAGCAGGTGTAATTCTGGTCTTTTTGTAAAATGTGAAATTAACATATTTCTGTTTCTTTTCAGACCACATCTCCTGTTTTAGAGTCTGGGGCAAAATGTTATGGGAGTAAATCTAAAGATTTTTTCGATGGTCAGGTAGTAGGTCTTAACAGGCCTCCTTGACCAGACAGTCCCCATTTTGCAACCGGACAGTGCTTGGGCCTCCCTGAGGTGAGCTCCCAGGAATTGACTGTCAAGGAGTAATGTGGTTATCAGGTTATAGGCCTCACTAGGCCTTCCTGAATATGAGCTTCCACATACTATGGTTAAATGAGCTCCCACATATTATGGTTATCAGGTCATAGGCCTCACTAGGCCTTCCTGAATATGAGCTCCCACATACTGTGGTTATCAAGTTATAGGCCGCTCCAGGCCTTCTTGAATATAGCTCCCATATAATGTGGTTATCAGGTCATGGGCCTCACTAGGCCTTCCTGAAAATGAGCTCCCACATACTGTGGTTGAATATGAGCTCCCACATTCTGTGGTTATCAAGTTATAGGCCTCACCAGGCCTTCTTGAATATGAGCTCCCACATACTGTGATATGAGCTCCCACATTCTGTGGTTATCAAGTTATAGGCTTCACCAAGCCTTCTTGAATATGAGCTCCCACATACTGTGGTTATCAGGTCATAGGCCTCACCAGGCCTTCCTGAGTTTGAGCTCCCACATACTGTGGTTGAATATGAGCTCCCACATACTGTGGTTATCAGGTCAGAGGCCTCACCAGGCCTTCTTGAAAATGAGCTCCCACATACTGTAGTTGCCAGGTTATAGGCCTCACCAGGCCTTCCTGGTTATGAGCTTCCACATGTCAGGTTACAGGCCTCACCGGCCTTCCTGAATGTGAGCTCCCACATACTGTGGTAATCAGGTTACAGGCCTCATCAGGCCTTCCTGGTTATGAGCTCCCACATACTGTGGTCGCCAGGTTACAGGCCTCATCCGGCCTTCCTGGTTATGAGCTCCCACATACTGGGATATCAGGTTACAGGCCTTTCTAGGCGCCTTTACTTCATTCCTTTTTGGTACATACGTTCCGTACCTTTTTTAAACCATGCTTATGGTAAGTCACACGACTTATGTCTTGTGTATTTTCTAAAATCCATTTTCTATGGTAAGGGTCATGCGCGTATCGCTTCTGTCCCTTCCTATGTGGCTCAGACCCTGGTCTTTCTCTTCGGGTCCCATTCTAGATACTTCCTGTCGTCACTTTATTACGACAGATGTTTTTCTCTAGCTAACTTCCACATTCTGATGAGCTCCCACACACTGTGGTCACCGTGTTACAGGCCTCACCGGCCTTCCCGAGTATGAGCTCCCACATGCTGTGGTCGCCAGGTTAGAGGCCTCATCAGGCCTTCTTGGGTTCAGAATGGCTAAGTACATGCACTTTCTTTCATGTACTTTCTATTTCCATTTTTTATGGTAAGGGTTGTGCACTGTACGCTTTATTCCCTTTCTGAAAGTGAGCTCCCACATCCTGTGGTCGCCAGGTTAGAGGCCTCACCGGCCTTCCTGATAGGAGCTCCCACATGCTGTGGTCACCAGGTTAGAGGCCTCACCGGCCTTCCTGATATGAGCTCCCACATGTTGTGGTCGCCAGGTTAGAGGCCTCACCGGCCTTCCTGATAGGAGCTCCCACATGCTGTGGTCACCAGGTTAGAGGCCTCACCGGCCTTCCTAATATGAGCTCCCACATGTTGTGGTTGCCAGGTCAGAGGCCTCACCGGCCTTCCTGAAGGTAAGCTCCCACATATTGTGGTTGAATACAAGCTCCCCCATGTTGTGGTCGCCAGGTTAGAGGTCCTACCAGGCCTTCCTGGAGGTAGCTCCCTTTAGGCCCTCACAGGCCTCCTCAGTGTTTTGAAACACAAACACTGGGTAGATCCATGGATCGAGTAGAGAGACTCCCCTCGCTGGCAAGGGTTGTAAAGCACTATGCTGAGTCATACTCTCCAGGGTTTCCCGTCTCTGAGATCCGGGCTGAGTGGTTCACTGCCTGTTTTGCAGTCCCTCGGGTTGGATGCCTTCTTAAGGCAAGTGTCCAGAGGCTCTGTCTTCAGACAGACAGGAAGTGGCCAGACTCTAGTGTCTTATGTAGTGACACCAGGTCAGGCCTGCCTGGTGGTATTTCAGGTGGCACGCTCCCCTGAATAGTGACTGGCTGGGAGTCCCTTGGGCCCCCTAGCCACACTCCCTAGAAGGGACCCCTTCTTTGGAAGCTGTGGTCCTAAGCCTTTGAGCTGGCCCAGATATACCCCCCATTAACTATGTTCTGGCGGTTTCTTGGTTCATTAGCTTGGGTGATGACCGGTAGGGAGTGCTGTCACTGACAGCCCGATGTGACCTAAGGGTGAGTGGTTCCAGTGTTTTCTGAATTACTGGTTCGGACAGTTGTCACTGCCTTTGGGCATGCACTCCCCTCAGCATGGTGGCGTTGGTATATCGTTCCCCATAGCGTCATTCTGACGTAGTGTAGAGTTCCCTTTCGAAAGGGAACGTCTCAGGTTACGACTATAACCTATGTTCCCTGAGAACAGGGAACGAGACACTACGTCTTCCTGCCATGCCTCGGGGCCTGCCTGCAACAGTCCCTTCAGACGATAGGATGTTGTCATGTATGCAAGGCTTCCCTTTATACATCCAGGTTGCGCGTTAATCAATCAAGCTGATGATTCACGGGCTGTCGCCGGTCAACATAATTGACGTGAGTTGATATTTATTTCAGACACCTGTCACGCCTGAGGCGTTCCCCATAGCGTCATTCTGACGTAGTGTCTCGTTCCCTGTTCTCAGGGAACATAGGTTACAGTCGTAACCTGAGACGTTTTGGTTGTAGTTCCACCAGTGTTCCACTGGGGGCGATCGCCCATGAGTGCAAAATGAATGGGAGTCTATGGGGCTAGACGGCTAAATTTGTCTCTTTCACCCGATTGCCGTTGAGAAATCTCAGATTTGATTGTAGGTTTTGCAAGTTCAACATGGGTTATAGGTCGAAAGCTGAATGAACGAGTACTTATGTCCTTTCGATTTCTTACAGGTTGAGTTGTTGTTGCCCATAACACGCTAGCATTCTGCTAATGAACGCTGATTGGTCAGTGAAGGACTGATTACAACCAGAGATACCGCTTGATGGCATCGTGGCATCCGAAGCAGGACCAAAAACAAACAAAACAAAAACTCTTCTAGCACGTGTGTTTACCTGTGTCAGCTGTGTTGTGTGTTTACCTGTGTCAGCTGTGTTGTGTGTTTACCTGTGTCAGCTGTGTTGTCGATGCCTCAAGAGAAAAGAAAGTGCAGAGCGCGAAAGCACCAAAGTGACTGAAGGATTGCCATAAAGCAGTATCTCTGGTCGTACGATGTGTGTGACGTCATTGACACTTTAAAAGATTTTTTAAAGCAAATAAGTGACTCTAAAAAATCTAACAACCAGCAATGTGTAATTTCTTTGCATCTCCTTTCGAATACAACATTCAAATTACTAGACAAAAAATTATATCCTGAGAAAATTGGATTTTGATGGGTATAGCGCCATATACCTCCATTCATCCTGCACTCGTCCTGTGAGCGCCCTCATATGGAATCAGAGTGGAACTGCAACCAGTTCAGAAGCCGGAAGTTTACTGAGAGTGAAACTTCTCCCCTTATTAGACATTCTCTGGTATAACACACCGTTGCCATGAAAAACAGAGCGTTGCTATGGACGTAGGATTCTAACCATAGAGACGGAACGGACTACTTTCTTTAGCGGAAGCAATACAATCGTTTTTAAATCAATAAACTCCTTTTAAAATCAATATTTTGTGCCAAATTATTGATTTATTTGGTAGGTAGCCATGTAATAAGCGGGATAATGTAGAGCGAGGCGGTTGTTTATAGCGAATACAACCCCTTCAGGCTGATTCAAGCTCCGCTTCGCGTCGGGGTCCCGATCAGCCTGTCGGGGTTGTATTCGCTATAACAACCGCCTCGCTCTACATTATCCCTTACTTCAAATACAAAACAGTTATTTTAAATGTTAATAATATTTCACAGTTTTTACTGTATTTTTTTATCAAATAAATACAGCCTTGGTGAGTATGAGACTTCTTTCAAGAATATTTAAAAACCTGACTGACCCCAAACTTTTGATATTACTTACTTACTTGTATTACTTACAGCTAAACAAATACAATCATTTTAAATGCATGAAGTCCTTTAACCTTTCACCTCAATTAATGAATCAACATACCATTGGATTTAATATAAAAGTTTACCGTCCTACTGCACGTCCTTTATATAAAGGATGATGATATTGTGCACCAGGAGAGCTGTTTATTGCTGTGTACAATAAATAAAACATGTTCAGAGACAAAGAATATTAATAAAAATGTTTTTGTGGTTTTAGTTGTGGTCAACAATAATAACCATGGCTTGGAATTATTCTCTTTCCTAATTTCTCCATAAAGCATGGGTTGTAGATTCACAAGAAAACACCTTTAGCAGTACACAGCCAAACTTTAGCGTATAGATGGTGATTTTAATTATGTATTTTTTGCATCATTATGTCTGCCAGGTTGTTTATTTGAAAACGCAGCATGACACCTCACTCGACAGCGACAATTTCAACAACACTTAAAATAAGTTACTGTACATAGTGGACAATTACATCATATTTTACAAATTGTATATCACTTTGACATCACAGACTGTTCACAAATAAAAATAATTAACAGCTTCTGTACACACGACTACACATTTTTCTTACCAAATTAAAAGAAAACATTTCTAAATGTATATTGTACAACAATATGATCACACAGATACACCAGTGCTTATTATCTAAGACTGTCTACATTTCTGCACCACTAAGCAGCATCGAAATTATATTTCAATCAGTTCAACTGAGTGGAACACCGGTTCAACCAATGGTGTGAGTTTTGGGGCGGGACTATCTGTTTGATTGACCAATGGTTTGTAACTTGCTTGACAATACTGCAGTCAATAGAGTGCTACAAGGATGATGTATTTTTGTAAGCCAAAACACGAAAACAAGCATTTTAGGTTTTCCGGTTAAAGCGGTCATGAATTGAGAAATCAAATTTTCCTTGATTTTTGACATGCAAGAGGTCATTGTACTATAAAAACATCCTGTAATATTCTGAACTCAAAACTTCTTTATTAATCCAAAAACAGAAATAAATTAATCCAAGGTAAGAAAACAACTCGTTTGGAATTTTGTCACATTATGACGTCATAGTGCATCGAAATACCGCCTCTTTACAATCAAATCAGCGCCGACTTCTACATCATTGCACATTTGGCCACGCCCACTGACACGTTAGTGAGATGAGAACACTAAAATATCATTACCTTCCGAAGGATCCTAATGCTTGGAAAGTGCTTATTTATTTTCAACTATGTGAATGTCTCAGTAGAGCATTATTGGTTTGTTCGGTACATTTCACTGTGGATTCTTTGGTAAATCAGTCGCAATTTCGGCGCAGGCTTTGCAAATAGACCTTTATTGCAAGATATGAACCCGACAGTAATGCCACAACATGTGAGTACCCGTGTTAATTCTAATGCCTGATCTGTGATCAGTGATCATTTCTGATATGTGGTGATTCATGTACAGTCAGACATTCTGTGTCTCAAAATCATTTATTGCTGTTTATACCATGGTCTGGGTGAATACTCGATTCTGATTGGCTGCAGGGTGTCCATTAAAAAGTGATAGAGGACACCTAGTAAAGGAGTTCTGGTGAAACTGACTGTTTACCGTTCGAAATTAATAAATGCGCTGGCTACATCAGCTGTGAGTAACCATAGCAACAGGCAGTAAACTGAAGGGTTCTACGAGCTGAGCGGACTATAAATATCTCCGGTTGCTAAATAAACCGTCAAGCGTAACCAGGGAAACCAAGTTATTGTTTGTAAAAACTTTAGATTTCAATTGTAAAACTAATTAAAATATAAACTAATGTTTAAAAATGTGTTATTTGGCAAGTGACCATGGTATAAGCGGGTTAATGCCCTTCGAGGTGTCCATTGTCAGGTATTAATGGACTTCGGCGGACCTCCGCTGCGCGTCGGACGGTTCACGCCTCGCTGTCGTCCATTAATACCTGACAATGGACACCTCGTTGGGCATTAACCCTTACTTATGCATCAGTAAATCAAACCAGTGACTAAATGATCAACTTCACATTGTTTCTCTTAGTAGCATGAAAATAATCTGTTATTTAAATTGTGCTTATATACAGAAAGCGATCAAAGAACGCTCCCTTTATAATCGCTGGAGCTGTCAATCACACGAGTTTATCAGTGACTGAGTTCTGGATTCACGCCAAAACTCCCGTTATAATCAATGACGCTGTCTACACATGCTGTCTACATCATGTTTGAACTCTTGGTTATGATGAAAGCATTGCAGAAATCGAGTTGCAATGATGAGATCACTGCATTCATGAGCTCAACAGATACTGTATATCTGTCATCGGCTACAATGCTCATCGCTGCCACCTTTTTGATCTAAATATAATGCTATAATCAGCACTTCACGATTAGTTAATCCTGACAGCTGTAATAGTAAAAACGTAGTAAAAGATTTCGAGAGATTTTCACAAGTAATACTTATTTCATATGCAAAGATGTTAGCCAATCACAGCAGTGGGCGTTTACACTGAAGTCTTACAGACACGCCCATTAAAACAGTGTTCAAATCAGAGGACTGAAATCATGGCCTTATATTTCTAAATTATTATTTGTGATGTAAAAATCATAGTAACATAAGTGCACCTTAGGAAACCGTTCATCGTTCATGACCCCTTTAGATGCCTGAAATAAGGTCTGTGGTGAACAAGATATTTTCACATTTTATTCTAAGACATAAAACACATCAGTAATACCCTCTTGTGATCTTCTTAAAGCTTTTACTTGCTAACAAGTGTCTGAGACTAGTGAGGTTGTCGGGGACATTAAACGTCATCACCGGCATACACTCATCTACTATTAGTCACTTTCACAGCCTCATTGTGTTTATAATCGCACTCTTGCACATTATTCAAACTCATACTTTCAGGGCAAATGTTTTTAAATAAAAACCGAAGCTTGTCAGAAGCTTAGTGATGGTGACGCTGAAGTGACTGTGGCGTAGTTCATTTAGCTTTTTACTTCTGGTGATTGTATTTAGGCTTCAAAATTCATAAAAGTTTATCATTTATGAAAATTATCATGAAAAATCCTTTTAGGTTTTTGTCGAGCTCCAATGTCGAGTTAGTTGACGAGCTAACTCCAAAAATTCATCATCACTGCATCACTCTATTCAGCATTAAATGTGTTGAACCGATGTCCACACTCACAGCCTGTGCTTGTAAGCTTTTCTGCGTGTCTGATATGTAAACGCACAGAAAACCGGACCCTCCCACAGGAAGAGAATTCCTAAGGAATGACTCCACTTTGCACAAAGGGAGGAAACACTAAGATACTCGTTAACTCTCTCTCTCACACACACACACACACACACACACATACAGATAGTCAGGCTGTTCCCTCAGTTAACACAAACCTCCCTCGTAATCGTCGTCTTGCTCCGCTGGTCCAGCACTGCCCCCTTGAGGAGCAGCAGGAGCTTTCTTTTTCTTCCCGCTGACTCCACCCGGCACCTTCAGAGAGATGGCCAGCTTGGCATACTGCATGAACACAGCCCAGGAAAGAGGATTTATTAGTACTGGACTCGTATGACAGCCAGGCTGATTTTTTCATTTTTTAATTTTTTTTGGAACAACAGTAAATCCCATCTAAAAGTTTTGGTTCCCAGAAAGTTTTGGTTCATCAACAACTGTTCAAATATTTGGGGTCAGTGAAATAATTTTTTTAAAGAAATTAATACTTTTATTGAGCAAGGATGCATTAAATTGATAAAAAAAAATGCATTAAATTGATAAAAATTACAAAGACAACAACTGTTCAAATGTTTGGGGTCAGTAAAATATTTTTTTTTTAAAGAAATTAATACTTTTATTGAGCAAGGATGCATTAGATTGATAAAGAAAATGCATTAAATTGATAAAAATTACAAAGACAACAACTGTTCAAATGTTTGGGGTCAGTAAAATATTTTTTTTTTAAAGAAATTAATACTTTTATTGAGCAAGGATGCATTAAATTGATTAAAAAAAATGCATTAAATTGATAAAAATTACAAAGACAACAACTGTTCAAATGTTTGGGGTCAGTAAAATATATATTTTTAAAGAAATTAATACTTTTATTGAGCAAGGATGCATTAAATTGATAAAAAAATGCATTACATTGATAAAAATTACAAAGACATTTATAATGTTACAAAATATTCACATTTCAAATAAATGAAATGTAATGGCTGCTGAAAATTCAGATTTGCATCAGAGGAATAAATTACATTGTAAAATGAATATAAAACAATATAAATTCTATATTTTTCCCTATAATTCTATTTTAATAATATTTCACAATACTACTGATTTTACTGTATTTTTGATCAAATAAATCCAGAAAGCATAAGAGATGACTTCTAAACTTAAAAAAGTTAATATGAATTATATATATTAATATATTATTTTTATTCATTTATATTTTAATTGTAATATTAAGTAGAATATATTCCATTGTTATTTTAACAATGGTTTTCACAAATACAGAGTGTGAGGTTTTGGTTTGTGTTTGGTGTTTAGACTCACATCATTGTCCATGTACTTGAGTAAAGGTGAGTTGCACACGCGTGACACCTCGTCCTCGTCCTGCTCGTCATACGCCGCCAGTAACGTCTCCATAGACACGCAGTCCTCGCTCACACTGAACCCTGGGAGACTGAAGCGAGGGAACAACACAACATTTCACACTGATCATAGATAATGCAGTGGATTTGCAGGATGGTGTCACTCGTTTCTACCTGTAACTTTCTCTGACACACTTGTCTGCAGCAACAAAGTCAACTCGGTGAAGATGGACCAGCACTTGAGCGATGGTTTTCTGCAGATAAGAACAACTTTATCAAACATCTATTCAAACTACAGCAACATTAGGACACAAATGCAAACGTTCATGATAAAAGCTGAATTTCTCAATGGGAAAGAAGCTTGTCAAATTAGACCGATGCCAACATGGACTGGTGTGTGTCATGACCTCGTCCTGAAGAACTATGACTTAAACACAAGATCAGTTTCAGGTGGATGTCAGTATTTGCACCTTAAAGCAGGTGGGGTAGTTCTCAATTTCCTTGTACATGTTCTTCTCTTTTTGGAGGGACACGGCGGCCTCGTCCAACCTGAGGACAATAAAACACAAACTGTCACTAAAGGACACGGCACACATTGGGTCTTTCGTGTACCATGAACAGCTAGAATTGAACATACAGAATACCAATATGGCGGTGCGGTGGCTTCTCTTTTATGACATCATGAGCAATCCAGTTCTATATATAGATCAGTGCTAATGATAATTCAACGGGCCGTCGTCAATTATTCCTTACATAAAAACTTTCATTTAAAGGAATAGTTCACTTTAAAATGAAAATTCTGTCATCATATACTCACCCTCATGTTGTTTCAAACCTGTATGAATTTATTTCTTCTGCTGAACACAAAGGAAGATATTTAGAAGAATGTCAGTAACCAGACAGTTTTTGGGTCCTATTGACTTACATAGTATAGTTTTTTCCTACTATGGAGGTCAATGGGACCCAAAAACTGCCTGATTACTGACATTCTTCTAAATATCTTCCTTTGTGTTCAGCAAAAGAAAGAAAATCATACAGGTTTGAAACAACATGAGGGTGAGTATATGATGACAGAATTTTCATTTTAAAGTGAACTATTCCTTTAAGTCCTAGGGCCCTATCTTGCACCCGGTGCAAAGCAGCGCCAAGCGCGACTCAAGTGTTTTTTGCTAGTTTCAGCCCGACGCAGTTATCATTTTCACGTCCTGCGCCACGCTGTTTAATTAGCAAATGCATTTGCGCCCATTTGTGCGCCCATGGGCTGCTGGTCTGAAAACGAGGTGTGTTCTGGCGCATTGTTGGCGCGTTGCTATTTTGAGGCAACAGAAATAGACTGAGCCATTGACCAACTAAACCCTGGTCTAAAGTCAATGGCGCAATATATTTTTTTGTAATTTAAAGAGCGTGTTAGTAATGTGCGCCTATAGGCTCTGGAGACGCATTCGGTCTTTCCTCTATCAAATTCCATCATGTAAATAGCGAATCCGCCATGGCGCGAGCGCAATTGGCATTTAAAGGGAATGGGAGATGAGACTCTGATTGGTTTAACGCACGTAAATCCCAAAACACAGCCATTACTCATTAAGAGAATAGGGACAACCCTTTTAGACCATGCGCCGGGAGCGCCGAACATTTTTCCCGTCGTTAAACTAGCAAAAGTGGATTCGGACTCGCCCTGCGCTGTAGACCATGCGCTTAGATCGTTAAAATAGGGCCTTATGTCTCACACAAAGTTTTCACATGACTTCAGAAGACTTGTAATATAGCACTTAATTCATCCAGGCTGAGGTTCTTTTATTGTATTTTTGTTCTTTTCACAGATGCACAGCTCACTATATTCTTTCATTAAATGCACACTTTCAAAAAAATTCCTTTTCTGTTCCACAGGCACAAGTCACACAGGTTTGAAAGGTGAGGAAATTATGTAATAAGCAACACTCCAGGCCATGCATCACAGTGATTTTACCACGGTAATTGAGATTTCTGTATTGTGTGTCTGGAAAAAAAAACTCAGATGACGCAAAAATCGTCATTTAGCTCATCAGAGGCTCTTTTGGGCAGAGGCGAGAGACTCCAGCCAGTAGGAGGAGCTCGTCCCGCATGTCTTCAACCCGCCCATAGGGGGATCTCACGATAAAACGCCGTCTTTTCAGTTTCCAGTCGACTAGTAGCCTAGTTGTATCATTTCTTCCGATACTGCCCTCTGTAACCGGGAGGCGTGGCTTGGGAGTGTCCTCGTAGGGCAGCGAAGCAAGTGCATTCTGGGAGTTGTTGTCTTTCATCCACATGAGCCAAGAATACATTTTCTGGCTTTTCTCAGTCTAGAAGGCACCAACTTCTAAAATAATTCACATTTCTACTACATAAATGACCCAATTTAAATACGCATTCATCTTTCCAGCGGTGAAATATCCCTTTAAAGGGCGTTTAACCTTTCCTTTAGTGTGTACTATAGCTGTTTGTGTATGTAAAATGTACAGTATGAGAAAAACACAAACTTTAAAGCATGTAAATATATTGTAGCAGACCCTAAAACTAAAACTTGTAAATGAGAATATGCTTTAGGACGCACCTGCGCAGTCTCACCAGAAGTCTGGAGGATTTACCCAGAAGCTCTGCGGCCTGTCTGAGACGATCTTCATTCTGAACACATCACAGGTTATATGTGAATACACACAAATTATAGATTTCTGATAGGATTCGTTTATGTCACAGTGCTAAACATATCAATCATGTTGGCGTTTCCTCACCTCAAACACAGATGCGGCCTTCTGGTACAAGTCCACGGCTTTCTCCAGATCAATGGGCTCAATGAGTCTGAAGAAGCGGACGCGCTAGTTAACACTGTTAATGATGAGAGAACTCTCACATGCATACAGTTGCTCACACACTTCAGAGAATGCAAAGAAAGTACACAACCTCTCGGGTCAGTAATGAACTTTCCCAGCTAACAGGAAGGTTCTCTCAAAGTTATGAGCTAAGATTATTCCAGTAACGTTAATAGAATGTTTGTTCAACGTTATCTGGTCTTTAATAATGTTTTCAGCACAAAAACATTATTTCTCTATCGTTCATGAAACATTTTTTTTTCTGAAACGTTGGATGTTCATCTAACATTTTTAAATGTTACTACTACTAGAGAACATTTCAAAGTAACAATCCCATAATGTTTGCAAAATTATAAAATTGAATGTCCTCTCAATGTTCGTATAACCACAAACAAAACAAAAAAAAGTTTTGAAACATTTAATGAACTACACCATTTTGAACGTTCAGAGAACCTTCAGAAATAACATTTTCATAACTTAATGGGAACGTTAGCATTTTTAGGGTATTTTTGTTAGCTGGTAAGAGGCAACATTTGCCCACTGGAAGTTTTCAACTTTGCAAGGGACATTTTTATAATTATCTTAGTTAAATATAGATACACTAAATATATCTGTGTTGTTGTTTTAAGTCAGATATTTAAATGTAATCAATTAATTCAAACAATCAGAATACTATAGTCTATTACCACTAAGATTTGATCAACATCAGAAGCTGATCTTGTAATAATGTTGATTAACGGAATAAATTACAAACGTTTTTGTGTGTGAAGAAACGGCATATTCTTTTAGTCTACAGACACAAAACAAGCAGAGAACCGTTTATTAGTTTTGTTTACACATTAGAAAATCAAGACTTTACATTTCACTAGTTTATTAGCATCCACAGGATGGATTGTGATTTGTGATTGTGATCGTTCATCAGCTGTAAAAAAATAATAAAAAATTTTTAATACTCTTTTATATTTTTAGAACTACATCTTTATTGTTATAGTTATCATCCTTGGTGTGAACAGGCCTGTACTTCTAAAATAAGGTGGAAATACAATAAAATTAAAAATATATTGAATAATTTCCGTGGTTCTAGTCTTTGCACCTGTTTAAATCAGGTCTCCTCTGATGGATCAGAATTGGCTATACAGCAATGTCACAACAAAAACTAGGGTCCTAGAAATGCAGTCCTCAGTCTGTGGTCCTGAAACTGCAAGCCTTCAATATTGCAAGATTATATTATAGGTTTATTTCCGCCCCTGGTTTTGATCAGTCATCGGTGTGTATACTCACTTCCCAGCCCTGTCCAAGGCCATCCCAGCAGTGCCGGAGGTCCCGTTCTCCATGTACATGATGCTGGCCTTCTCTATCAGCTGGATGGCTTCAGGCATCTTCTTCATCTCCTGCAGGAGCGCAAGAGTCATTCAGGCTAGTCTCAAACCTACAGGCCATCCACAACACTCACTGTACGGGCCGACTCACCTTGAACATCATGCCGGCTTGTTCATACGCTCTGAGAAGAAGAGAAGCGTGTTCGATCATCGACGGCAATAAGGTGAGTATTGTACAGACAGTTAATCATGCATACTGTCAATTATAGTTAATATTGTAGTATGTTGTTAACTATGAAATTAGTAAACTAAAGTAGTTTTGCATAGATAGCTAAACTATAGATTTAGAGTTATTTGAATTATAAACATTTACTTACTTTGCTGCATGGAAGAGTCTGTGAGTTTTCATTAAGTAAATATAAGTACCGAATGAGAGAATAAAACCAAAGCTTAAAAATGACTACATACACAACTGTTCAAAACATTGCAGTCGGGAAGATTTATTAATGTTTTAGAAAGTCTCTTCTGCTCACTAAGGCTGCATTTATTTGATCAAAAATACAGTAAAAACAGTAATATTGTGAAATATTATTACAATTTAAAATAACTGTTTTCTATCGTTATATATTTTAAAATATTATTTATTCCTGTGATGCAAAGCTTAATTTTCAGCATCATTACTCCAGTCTTCAGTGTCACATGATCCTTCACAAATCATTCTAATATGATGATTTGATGCTCAAGAAACATTTATGATGATTATCGATGTTGAAAACAGTTGTGTTGCTTCATATTTTTGAGGAAACCCTGATACATTTTATTTATCAGGATTCTTTGATAAAAGAAAGCTCAAAAGAACAGCATTCATCTGAAATCTCTTTTGAACGGAAGCGTACATACAGTCCCTGCATATATATATATATATATATATATATATATATATATATATATATATATATATATATATATAGTGCTGAAGTGCAGAAGGATACGTTTTGTTCTCTGTGTGGTACTCAGCCTCTTTCAGGTACGCATCCTTCGCTTGTTCAAACTGCTTCGCATTTTTGAAAGCCACAGCTAATATAACACAAACAGACATTGGAAAAAGTTATAATCATGATGGCCATTATATGTCAGATCAATAATATCAGTGCAAGACGTTCATTTATTTAAGGTTTACAGCACCTGCTTTTGCCATCTCTGAAGCTGCTTCATCATAATCAGGTTTCCACTTGGTCATGCTGGTCTTTAAGCTGCAAAAACACCATCATGTCATGAATGAAGTGTGCTTGAATGCACTGAATGTGCACTTGTAGTGGATTTCAAATCTTAAAAGTATATTTTTTAAAAACTGTACTTGCAGATAACACAATAATAATTAAATAAAATGCCACTTATAGTGTACTTAAAGCGAGCACACTTTCAAGTGCACTTTTAAAAAGCGCACTTTGTAATAATGTCAAATTAAAAGTTTGGTCAAACTTTATATTAGGGTCCAATTCTCACTATTAACTATGACATTTGCCTCAATAAACTCCTAATTACTGCTTATTAATAGTTAGTAAGGTCGTTGTTAAGTTTAGGTATTGGGAAGGATTAAGGGATGTAGAATATGATCATGCTGAATAAGGCATTAATATGTGCTTTTATAAGTACTAATAAACAGCCAATATCTTAGTAATATGCATGCTAATAAGCAACTAGTTTATAGTGAGAACTGAAACCTAAACTAAAGTGCTACCAAAAATTTTACTTTAAAGTACATTTTAAATCATTCATTATGTTTGCTGAATTGTACTTTCACAAGGTAACATATTACAAAAAACGTGCCATAATATAATCAAATGCACAAAATTGAACAGTAGATTTTGAACTAGGTGTAACGGATTTTTACAAAAAAATATGCCATAATATATTATAATGCACATTATTTAACACTAGTTTTTGAACTGGTTGTAACACATATTACAAAAATGTCCCATAATATAATATAATGCACATAATTTAACTAGTTTTTGAACTAGGTGTAACAGATATTACAAAAATGTGTCATTATATAATTTAATGCACATAATTTAACTAGTTTTTGAACTAAGGTGTGTAACAGATATTACAAAAAAATATGCCATAATATAATATAATGCACATAATTAAACACTAGTTTTTGAACTGGTTGTAACACATATTACAAAAATGTCCCATAATATAATATAATGCACATAATTTAACACTAGTTTTTGAACTGGTTGTAACACATATTACAAAAATGTCCCATAATATAATATAATGCACATAATTTAACACTAGTTTTTGAACTGGTTGTAACACATATTACAAAAATGTCCCATAATATAATATAATGCACATAATTTAACACTAGTTTTTGAACTGGTTGTAACACATATTACAAAAATGTCCCATAATATAATATAATGCACATAATTTAACTAGTTTTTGAACTAGGTGTAACAGATATTACAAAAATGTGTCATTATATAATTTAATGCACATAATTTAACTAGTTTTTGAACTAAGGTGTGTAACAGATATTACAAAAAAATATGCCATAATATAATATAATGCACATAATTTAACACTAGTTTTTGAACTGGTTGTAACACATATTACAAAAATGTCCCATAATATAATATAATGCACATAATTTAACACTAGTTTTTGAACTGGTTGTAACACATATTACAAAAATGTCCCATAATATAATATAATGCACATAATTTAACACTAGTTTTTGAACTGGTTGTAACACATATTACAAAAATGTCCCATAATATAATATAATGCACATAATTTAACTAGTTTTTGAACTAAGGTGTGTAACAGATATTACAAAAAATATGCCATAATATGATATAATGCACATAATTTAACACTAGTTTTTGAACTGGTTGTAACACATATTACAAAAATGTCCCATAATATAATGCACATAATTCAAAACTAGTTTTTGAACTAAGTGTAACATATTACAAAAATTTGCCATTATATAATTTAATGCACATAATTTAACTAGTTTTTGAACTAGGTGTGTAACAGATGTTACAAAGATGTGCCATAATATAATATAATGCATATAATTTAACATTTATGAAAACAACCTGTTTGTTCACACATTTGTGTAATAGTAATCTGACTCGAAATCTACTGCGATGAAGAGAGTATGTGACAACTTGCCCCCGTGTCTCCTGCATGATGTGCACGTAAACATCACCAGTAGTGTTTCGGACCCCTCATAAATAATAATGAGGAACATTTGGACCAATGCAGGCATCTGTCGTCAAGGTAACCTCCAGCACTGATTACGCAATCAGTCTCGCGGTGTAACAACATTCATCCTTCAGCATCTCATGGAGCGATCTGGACCTGATTGCACCGTTACATTAGTTCAACCCAAACGCATGCCGTTATCTAGCAGCAGAATTAGGCTATAGTCAGTGTCCCTGTCCGCGACAGCAGGCCGAGATCTCTGACCTGTCCTGTCCGCTCATTCTGTGTCTACATGAGAATAATCTCATAAATCTCACCATTTCTCGGCTTTGGCGATGTGCTCGTGCGCCTCGTTGATCTTCTGTGCGGCCATGGCTCAGTGTTTCGCGGAAGAGGAGCAAACACACACACACAGACACACACACTGACCCGCTGCTCAGGAGGAGGAGGATGAGGATGATGATGATGGACCGTTACGTAGATTATCCAGATTTTCTTCAGAGCTCATCCGCGTCACGGTGTTTTTCTACGGGAGCCCGAGTGGGATGCTTCAATCCACCCTTCAACATCTGCGATTTACAATTGCCTTATTTTTATATTTTTGTGTATATATTAATTTATATATAAATAGAATCTAGTTATTTATTAATGTGTTTACGAATAGAATATATTCGTTGTTTTTATAATTATATAGAATAATAAGCCTATATTGTTTGCCTTATTTTTTATTGTTCATAAAAAATAAAATTGTATAAGTAAAATATATTTATTATTATTTATTTATGAATGTGTTTACGAATAAAATATATTTGTTATTTTTAAAATTATATAGAATAATATAATGTTTGCCTTTATTATTATTCATGTACTAATTTATGTATAAGTAGAATTCATTTATTTGTTTGTTTACGGATAGAATATATTTGTTATTTTTATAATTATATTACAGAATAAGATATTGTTTGCCTTATTTTTATTTTATATGAATTTATGTATAAGTATAATTTATTATTATTATTAATGTGATTACAGATATAATATATTTGTTTTTATAATTATATACTGTAGAATAATACATTATTTTACCTTATTTTTTAATCTTAATTTATGTGTAAGTGTAATTTATTTATTTATTTACTCATAGAATATATAATTTGTATGGTTATATAGAATATAGATGATATATTTGTAAATGTATTTATAGATACATTTTTTATATTTGCAATTTATTTAAGAATCTTATTTGCAACATTCACACACAAAAAAAAAAATTTGATTAAAATCATACTCTTAGTTTTCTATATTACATGTACGATATTTAGATTGTATTAGTAAAAACACATTTTTTTACTGTCAAAGAATAAAGAAAAGGTCGGTGTATAACTGGTATCATAATATTTAGATTATCGGTAGAAAAAGACTGATCCTGGTTTCTCCCAAGGTTTTTTTTTTTTTCTAAAAAAGTTTGTTTTTGACTCTTAAAAGAGTTTTGGTTCCTCGCCACTGGCATTTAATATTCAACAATATTATTGATCTGCCTGCTTTGACTCCATTATATGAGAACTGAACTGAGCTGGACAATGACATCATTGTTTTCTCCAGAACAGCTATATATATATATATATATGAACTAAATTAATTACTTTTTTTACAAAAAAAAAAAAAGAACCATCACTGAACTTCCATAAGCTGGACTACGACACTATTTTCTTCTAGATCTGCTGTACAGCAGAAACAAACTTTGTTGCATTATTTTCCTGTTATCACTGTAAAGTTGCTTTGAAACAGTCTGTATTGTAAAAATTGCTATATAAACAAAGGTGACTTGACTTGACAATAAAAAAATGAAGACTATAGGCTAATAAAATAATATACAGTTAATAGTGGCTGAAATATCAGGTAGAATGATGGTGCTTTTCTAGTAAATAACTATTGAAAAAGCAACATATGTCTGCTATTGATATGAAATATTATTTCTAAGTGATGAATCGTCCCAAGTGTGTTTATTCTAAAGGGGAACTTTGCTCCGCTCTTCCTTTGGAATGCGTCGGAACCGGAAGTGGTGGTGACGTCACTGGCCGCTCTCGAATTCCCAGTGCTGGACAACAACTGACTGACTGACTGAAAACTTTGACAAACTCTTCCGAAAAGCCGCTTTAAAGTGTTTTAAAGTTCCCCTCCGTGATGCGCGGGTGTGTTTGAAGCGGGCTGGCCGTGTGGCAGATGTGGACTGGCCGTTAGTGGTGGATGGAGTCGGGCTTCGGGGTCCAGCGGAGGGCCGGTGGAGGCTCACCCGCTGTGGGAGCGTCGCAGCGCCGCAGGAAGATGCCGCCCAGAGCCGCTGATTATAAACTACAGGTGATCATCATCGGCTCCCGCGGTGTGGGAAAGACCAGCCTTATGGAGAGATTCACGGATGACACCTTCTGCGAGGCGTGCAAGTCCACAGTGGGTAAGTTAAGACAAACTATTAAGAAATACTGACAGAAATAGACAGCTGTCAGTCAGTCTGGATGGTAAACAACAACGACTGTCAGTTTATTTGTGTACTAGTGCCTATTATCTTTATGCCTCGTTATTATAACAATACATACCACGTTATTGTGTTTACCTGCTCACAAAACAAATAAATTCCAGTTCAACTGTCCCAAGTTATGGATAGTTCACTATAGATAGATAATGAGGGGACAATATATACAGTTTAGTATAGTATAAATAGTTAACTATTAGTAAACTAGATTGCTAACTATTGGTAATTAATAAACTCATTGGTTTAGTATGGCTAGTTAATTATATCCCGTATAGCTATTAATATACTATGGACAGTATGGAGTAATAGCCTATTTGTGACTGAATAATAATTTGTAAGCTGCAGATGGTTATCATAGTGTACTTAGTAAACCATAGATGGTTATTATAATGATTATACATAGCTAACTTTACATACTAGTTTAGTATAGATTGATAACTATAGCTAGTTTGGATAGCGTTGGTAGTTAACAGTGATTAGATGGGTATTAGTTTATTGTGGAGGTGTGTGTAAATTATATATATATATATATATATATATATATATATATTTATATATATATATATATATATATTTATATTAGTGTACATATATACACAGAAAACCATTTTCTGAAAATCACTTCTTGGCTTGTGACCATGTAAATCATTTAATTTGATATAATAATAATAGTAACACATATGAATAAAAACAATTCAGATGATTTAAAAGGGTTTTATGTTAACATGAATGTCAGTTTAGTTTGTGTCTAAACTGTTTTCATCCCTCATTCTTGTGCCCAGTTCTTCTGTAATGTCATTACACGAGAGATCTGCCAAGCGCTGAATCAATTTGCATCAGTCATGTGAACAGCAGCACGTTAAGAGAACACACACAAAAATTTGATGTAAAGGGATATTTCACCGCTGGAAAGGAAAGATGAGTGTGTATTTAAATTGGGTCATTTATGTAGTAGAAATGTGAAATTATTTTAGAATTTGGTGCCTTCTAGACTGAGAAAAGCCAGAAAATGTATTTTTGGCTCATGTGGATGAAAGACTACAACTCCCAGAATGCACTTGCTTCGCTGCCCTACGAGGACACTCCCAAGCCACGCCTACCGGTTACAGAGGACAGTGTCGGGAGAAATGATACAGCTAGGCTACTAGTCGACTGGAAACTGAAAAGACGGTGTTTTATCGTGAGATCCCCCTATGGGCGGGTTGAACACATGCGGGACAAGCTCCTCCTACTGTCTGGAGTCTCTCGCCTCTGGACAAAAAAGCCTCCGATGACGCAAAATGACGATTTTTGCGTCATCTGAGGTTTTTTTCCAGACACACAATACAGAAATCTCTCGTCTCAGGGGGACATGAGGGAGGGAAGCACGGTCACCCGAAAATACTACCGGGTTTATACTGATACAAAGCTTAATGCAATTCGGTGAAGTATCCCTTTAAATAATAAAACCCTTTCATACAAAATCAGTGATTTTTAGCCTTTAACTACATGAAACTGTTACGGCAAGGTTTTCACTCACTCATGACAGGCGTTCACATCAGATTATTTGCATGCTGCTATCTAACCCAGTATCCCAAAATAGACAGACACAGGTTCACACAGCTGCCGCGACATGCCGGACCCAAATATGTACATTAAATATGAATGATTTCAATTATGAGTTTGATAAGCATGAATTTTGAAGAGTTTGACTGATCTTATTTCTTCTCATTTTGTCTGTGGTTTTGAAGGTGTGGATTTTAAAATCAAAACAGTGGAGCTGAGGGGAAAGAAGATCAGGTTACAGATCTGGTGAGTGGAGAGGAAGTGCCTTGTCCTTATCATTGACTCAGCCCACCATGTCACTTCCTGTGTCTCAGAAGCACATGAGATCAAGTCGCTCGGCACAAAGTCACTCATTCCAGACCGGAGTCTCTGAGACCCAGCCAAACATCTTTCATGTGTAGCTTTTGAGATTTAATCAGATGTGTTTGCTTACGGTTAACCAGCCGCTAACTAACACTGAGGCCTTGAGTGTACTAAACTCACAGCTAGATTTGAAATTATGTCAGAAAGCATATCTGGAGTTATTAAAGCATTATCATAAACTCTGTGTGATTACACACTCGCAGCATCCCAGAATTCAGCAGTGAATGTAAACGTGCATTTAAAGTGTGATATCACTAATATCATCTCACTAACTGCAATGTATGTCCATGTACGTCCCTTCTCTCCTTCTCCTTATCAATCCCGCCGACCGCTGGCTGTTAATTCTATTCTATGTAGTTTGATTCTTTCAGATTCTATTCTATTCAGTTTGATTCTTTCAGATTCTGTTCTATTCAGTTTGATTCTTTCAGATTCTAATCTATTCAGTTTGATTCTTTCAGATTCTGTTCTATTCAGTTTGATTCTTTCAGATTCTATTCTATTCAGTTTGATTCTTTCAGATTCTGTTCTATTCAGTTTGATTCTTTCAGATTCTATTCTATGTAGTTTGATTCTTATAGATTCTATTCTATT
Organism: Abramis brama; assembly: GCF_963993115.1. Lineage (NCBI taxonomy): Eukaryota > Metazoa > Chordata > Actinopteri > Cypriniformes > Leuciscidae > Abramis > Abramis brama. Next base: position 3,723,017 of record NC_139969.1, read on the forward strand.
CAGTTTGATTCTTTCAGATTCTATTCTATGTAGTTTGATTCTTTCAGATTCTATTCTATTCAGTTTGATTCTTTCAGATTCTATTCTATTGAGTTTGATTCTTTCAGATTCTATTCTATTTAGTTTGATTCTTTCAGATTCTTTTCTATGTAGTTTGATTCTTTCAGATTCTATTCTATTTAGTTTGATTCTTTCAGATTCTATTCTGTTCAGTTTGATTCTTTCAGATTCTATTCTGTTCAGTTTGATTCTTTCAGATTCTATTCTGTTCAGTTTGATTCTTTCAGATTCTATTCTGTTCAGTTTGATTCTTTCAGATTCTATTCTATTCAGTTTGATTCTTTCAGATTCTATTCTATTCAGTTTGATTCTTTCAGATTCTATTCTATTCAGTTTGATTCTTTCAGATTCTATTCTATTCAGTTTGATTCTTTCAGATTCTATTCTATTCAGTTTGATTCTTTCAGATTCTATTCTATTCAGTTTGATTCTTTCAGATTCTATTCAATGTAGTTCGATTCTTTCAGATTCTATTCTATTCAGTTTGATTCTTTCAGATTCTATTCTATTGAGTTTGATTCTTTCAGATTCTATTCTATTGAGTTTGTTTCTTTCAGATTCTATTCTATTCAGTTTGATAGAATAGAATTTCAGATTATTTTCTATGTAGTTTGATTCTTTCAGATTCTATTCTATTTAGTTTGATTCTTTCAGATTCTATTCTGTTCAGTTTGATTCTTTCAGATTCTATTCTATTCAGTTTGATTCTTTCAGATTCTATTCTGTTCAGTTTGATTCTTTCAGATTCTATTCTATTCAGTTTGATTCTTTCAGATTCTATTCTATTCAGTTTGATTCTTTCAGATTCTATTCTATTCAGTTTGATTCTTTCAGATTCTATTCTATTCAGTTTGATTCTTTCAGATTCTATTCTATTCAGTTTGATTCTTTCAGATTCTATTCTATTCAGTTTGATTCTTTCAGATTCTATTCTATGTAGTTCGATTCTTTCAGATTCTATTCTATTCAGTTCGATTCTTTCAGATTCTATTCTATTCAGTTCGATTCTTTCAGATTCTATTCTATGTACTTTGATTCTTTCAGATTATATTCTATCCAGTTTGATTCTTTCAGATTCTATTCTATGTAGAATAGAATGATTCTTTCCGGTTTGATTATTGTGTCCAGTTCTCTTGTGGTTTGGTTCTATTGTACACTCTTCTGTTTCTTCTATTTTACTGCTCTGATCTGTTCATTTCTGTTCTGTTCTCTTGTGGTTTGGTTCTATTGTACACTCTTCTGTTTCTTCTATTTTACTGCTCTGATCTGTTCATTTCTGTTCTATTCTCTTTTATTTGGTTTGGCTCTGTCAAATTCTATTAGATTCTACTTGTTTCGGTTTTGTTTGATTTAATTTGGGTCTATTCTCTACATTTCTATTCAGATAGAGTTTACTTCATTCAGTTCTATGTTGGGATGCCAATTTTCAGGAATTTTGAATTGCCATGGTTGATTGTGGTTTAAAATTAATTCAGAAAATCACATGTGGAGGACTCCAAATAATTAAAAAAAATATGAATATCGGAGTATCTGCATTAACCCTTTTAATACATTCAGGCTGTTTAACATAAGTTTAATTTGTTTAAATCACAGTCCATTTATGACTGATAATGTGGCGCGGCGCCTATAGAAAATACAGATACAAGACTTTCTTATTGTGAATTTTGAGTCTGCTTCATTTTTTATTATTTTTTCAAAATAGATTAAAAAAAAAAATGGATTAGAATAATCAATTAAATTAACAACAACAATGAATCAATCATAGATTAATCATGAGCGTCCCTAGTTCTGTTCTACGTAGTTTTATATGGTTCTATACTATTTTAGAAGTTCTATTCTGTTCTGTATTAGTGTAAACTAATCTTTGTTATTCCATAACTTGTTTGTTCCAGTGGAGTCTGGGTCAGTCATCTACTAACCAATCACAAACTAATACTAACCCACCCACCCACTTTAGGATTATTTTATTTCCCTTTGACCCTGAAACACACCGGCTTCTCTCACAACACACTCCTTCAGATGTCTGCTTGTGAACCGTGTCTGTAACACATGTCCGCTCACGTCCAGCTTCCCAGCATCCTCAGCTCCTTCACTGTCCGTCTTAACTGCTCATTGACATGTGACGCCTCACCGGTCCTCATTGTGACATCATATCCTGTTTTGGAAAAATGCAGCCAGACTAGGGTGGATAAGGTACAGTAAAAACGAGGAGATAAACATCTGTCATGTGTTTTTTTCTTTTCCCTTTGAATCACGATGTGAAAAATCCTCTCATGAAAGACTGCTGAGATATATGAATGCTTCTTGAAATAATTAAAGTAAAAGTCTTTATTTTGAACTTCCTGTTCTTATTTTGAGCGAATCATTGGGTGCATGTTGTTTGTCTTTCTGATCTGTTATAAAAATGAAACAAATTGACTTTCTTTTTCAGCTGTCTCCACAAATCCCTCTTACCTTTTCAACTTCTCCCCTCCAACCACCTGTGATTATAGAGACACATTACACTGTTAAATCAATGCTCTTTCTTTTGTAGTCTAGCATATGATGTATTCCCCACTCTGAATGCTATGAGAGTCTAATAACGGTGAATAATTGCAGGGACACGGCAGGTCAGGAGAGGTTTAACAGCATCACGTCGGCGTATTATCGCGGCGCTAAAGGCATCGTGCTGGTCTACGACATCACCAAGCAGGAAACCTTTGAAGACCTGCCTAAATGGATGAAGATGATAGACAAGGTGATCAAACATCAAAAACACTGATTCATTTTCGGTTGCGCTGCAGTTATCTAACCTTTGCTTCTGGCTCTGTGCAGTATGCGTCAGAGGATGCTGAGCTCTTATTGGTTGGGAACAAACTGGACTGCGAGTCTGATCGCGCCATCTCACGGCAACAAGCTGAGAGGGTGAGACCACTGTTATTTTAGTATTATTTATATTATGTGATTGGGCTGTTAAAAGTTAAGAATGTAGTTTCAGTTCATTCATCACACTATAGAAGGTCACGTTGAGTGCATTGCATTGTGGGATATGATATCTGGTTGTATTTTAGGTCATGCATGCAGAAAATGTGCATAATGCATTTCTAAGCATCCTACAATTGCATTGTATGCATTTCCAAACAATTCTAGCTTTTATTTTTATATTTTGTAAATGTTAGAAATTTTGTCATGTGCGTTTGTGCTTTTTTTTAATATATATTCTATATATATATATATATATATATATATATTCTATTTAGTGTTACTTTTAATAATTTTAGTACATTTCAATCTAAACTTATTTCAGTTAGTTATCAAGGCAACATTTCTGTTCTTTTTCAATCTAAAGTGGTCATATGATGCTATTATGAGTGTAACAGAATAGCTTAACATGCTTTAAAGAATACATTGTTTATTGCAGCTCCTCTATCCACCTTATTCCTGACGAGTTTACTGCGTTTTGAATTATGGGAAGCACTTCCGGTTTGGGGAACTTCCATTCAAAAAGGCTGAAACGAATCATTTCAAATCATAAGGTTGCCCTACAAATAAAGCTGATCGTCAGTTTGACTGGATGAGCTGTCAGTTTCCCTTCATGATTTATTTTCAGACAGCATGAGAACGTTACACTTAGTATTTTAATGTGACATGTTATAACAAGAACATATATGGCAAGAGCTGCTTTCTTTTCCTCGTGATTATTTTCTTTTTTCCCTTTGCAATCCGCTGTAAAAGTATGAAAAAGGACAACATATACTGCACATTTGTGGTCTGTTCACCGAATTCAATTTTAATTTTAATTTTAAAGCCCCTCCTTCTGAAAAGCCTAGAGTGATCTGATTGGCCAGCTGACCCACTCTAATAAGAGTTAGTAGACGTCACTTAGTCAACAGAATGTTCAAAGGGAACCATCAAAATAAACTGAAACCGCGACTTTTAATAGTTTTAGACCAATGGTGTGGCAAATGTTGCTAGCTAATGACTCCTATGAGACACAAAGAGCTCCTATTTTTATTCTGATACCTGTTTATTAGGGCTGCACAATATATCGAAATTATCGAAATATCGCGATATGCATATCGCAACGGCTTGCAATAACTGGAGTCATGAACAAAAGACAAAGAGAAAATCACTCGCTGCTCTTGGCTGAATAACTTTTGTAGCTTTAATAAGAATCAGAATATATTTAATTCATACAGTGAAAACTAAGCAGTGTTTTATTTTTACATTTGATTATTCAGTTTCTGTTGTTAAATAAACCTAAAATAGGCCTTCCTGAAACACTTTACACTGATATTAAAATAACACTTCTAATGCTACAGTAAAACACTGCTGTTCACTTTCAGACGTTGTATGGATGTTTTATTGTCACAAAAAGAATGTGAAACACGTATGTAGGTTATATAATTTTAAAGATATTTTTAAGATAATTTAAGTTTATTTTACACACTTTAAGCATTATATCGCATATCGCATTATTTAATGAGTTATCGCACATTGCATTTTTCTTCAATATCTTGCAGCCTACTGTTTATTTGTTGTTATTTCTGTAGTATAACCTAAATTTAGTATTTTGAATTCAGCTATATAATACTGTCTCAGGTTTACCTTGACATTTAGTTTGGTGGAGGAAAATGCTGAATTACAACTCAGTGTCTTCCAGTCCACTGTCCAAAGCCCTGGACACAGGGACATTATTATCCTGAGTTTTCCACAAAGAGATTCTTTGAATGCTCTAAATAATGCCTCCGCCAACCTTTCCAAACCCACTGAGACTAAAACTTACTCTATTAGTGTGCGAGAACACACTTTAGTTCACCCAAACATTATTTACTCAATCCAGTGTCATTCAAGAGTATCATAAAAGCAGTCCATATATCTTCTGAAATTATATACGATAGCTAGGTGTGGTACTTTTCTGAAGAGAATTGATTGCATTTGAAAAGTAACAAATATTAAATTTTGAATATTAAACTCATTCAGGAGAACCGTCACTGAAATAAAGTACTTTGTTTTTTTCTTCTCTGATGGCAGTTTGCTTCACGGATATCAGGGATGCGTTTCTGTGAGGCCAGTGCCAAGGATAACTTTAACGTGGATGAGATTTTCCTTAAACTAGTTGATGATATTTTGAGTAAGGTAAGTGGAGCTGTTTTATTAAAGGAACACGCCGACTTTTTGGGACTTTATCTTATTCACCGTATCCCCCAGAGTTAGATAAGTCCATACACACCCTTCTCATCTCCGTGCGTGCCGTAACTCTGTCTGACGCATCCACCGCTAGCCTAGCTTAGCACAAAGACTGGAGGTAAATGGCTCCAGCTAGCATACTGCTCCCAATAAGTGACAAAATAACGCCAACATTTTTCTTATTTACATGTTGTGATTTGTATAGTCACAGCGTGTACAGATAACAAGGTCACATGAGACACAGCCATCTTCTAACCGTATACATACTGGGAACTATATTCTCAGAAGGCGAAGCACTGCTACTTCTGCGGAGTGATTTACTCCAACTCTGAACGAACTCTCTGCTCCTCACCACGGGCTTCTCAGGCGCTGCGAGCAAATCACTCCGCAGAAGTCTAGCTAAAGCTAAAGTCCCAAAAAGTCGGCATGTTCCTTTTAACTGTTTTGATGAATTCTTTGCCCACCACAATGTTCACTTTAAAACATTTGATAAAGTATCGTGAGTTTGACTGAGAATGTGGCATTCATCAGCTATCATGGGTGTTTCTGGCTCAAATAGTGTCATCATCAAGAGCTAAACAGAGTTTTTTAGGATGTCAAAAGCCAGAATTTGACTATTGGCATAAAGTCAGACCCACTTTCCAGTTTATTATGGCCAAGAACAGCTCACTTAGACAGGAAGGACCAGCATGTAATCAACTGAAGTTTGTTTTGAACATGACATTTAGGAGACCAAAGCAGGCGAGATATCCCATTTACGTACTGAACAAAAACTTTAAATATCTTAAGATGATCAAAAATTTGATGCCACAAACTTTTACAAATGCAGTAGTTATAGTTGTGTTATCTCTTCCTCATTCCCCATTAGGGCTGCACGATTTGGGGAAAAAATTCTAACTGTGATTTTGATTAATCAAGAAAACAAACAGGAAAACAGAACTAAAACACACAATTTCTTCATAGTTTATTATATTTATCATATTCTATTTTTTACTATGTTTGTGTATGTCCTTAATGTGTTATTTGTTCCGTTTGCTGTTGCATTGTGGGACGGGGAACTAAGGATAAAACATTTCACTACATTACGGCATGTGTTTTTGTCATATAAAGAACGGTAAAATTGCAATATGTCTTTATTTCTTCATTTTCAAATGTCAAGCTTTTATTTTTGGCTGAAAACCGCAGGGAGCCTTTAAAGCGTCTCTTTTAACAACAGCTGGTTTATAAGTGCTTCTCATTACAAGTTAAGGAAGATGGTCGGTGCATTTTGCGTTAAAAATTCACGTTTTAAAGGGGTGGTTGAATATGATTTCACTTTTCTAACTTTAGCTAGTGTGTAATGTTGCTGTTTGAGCATAAACAACATCTGTAAAGTTACAACGCTCAAAGTTCAAAGCAAAGGGAGATATTTGCTTTTAAAGAAATTGCTTTTTAAGGACTACAACAAACGGCTGATAGAGACTACACCACATTCCTCCCGGGTTAGTGACATCACCAACCCTAAAATTTACATAAACCCCGCCCCCGGAACACGATTTATAGATTATCAAGATAGAATATGCTAATCAATGACTAGAAGATAACTACACATAAGCTTCATAAATTCATCAACTAACCATTCAGAAATGTTGTCTACATGTTGTCACTTCTTCTTGAGTCTCTCCATCTTTCTAAATCCGGTTTGAACATAAAAGGCTAAAAGTTTTTGAAATTTTCAGTGCATGTCTGTGTGAGGTAAAAGGACATGAGCTATTGAAGCTCCGCCCCCTGTGCCGGGAGCAGCAGCTCATTTGCATTTAAAGGAACAGACACAAAAACTGCATTTTTGCTCACCCTCAAAAATGGACAACTTTAACATGCTATATACAAATATCTGTGGGGTATTTTGAGCTAAAACTTCACAATACACACTCTGGGGACATCAAAGACTTATTTTACATCTTTCAAAAAGCGCATTATACCACCCCTTTAACCGCCCCAACATGCATTTTGGTTTTGTTTTATTTCGATTAATTTTGCAGCCCTGTTTGCCTTCTCTTTTGAGCAAGATCTTGCCATTTTTGTGTGCAATGTGCATCAGACAAGTCAGTGAAGAGTCTTATAATCTTACAAAATGTTGTGTTTTTCCACAGATGCCACTTGAAGTCCCCAGTAGAGAGCTGTCCAACAGTGTCCTGTCCCTTCAGCCCGAGCCTGAATTCCCACCAGAGCTGCCTCCACCTCGCATGCGCTGCTGTTGAGACTCGACTCATGCTTTATTTAGAAACCCAGCACCTCCTTCGCTCTTATAACCCAACACAGGCTGTTACAGACTCCCGCCACCAGGGGTCCATGTCCTGATGCCCTCACACGGTTGATGAGATGATGGCCTGTCATTACCAGAGAAGATGAAAGACAAAACGCTCAATATTTAAAGCATTTAATCATCCCTCGCTATAGATTTTGCACAAATGATAGACTGTGCAATTAATTACAGTCCATATTTTGGTACTTCTAGATGCCAATAAAGAACATCCGTATCATCACACACACAAAGATGCATTTATTTTTGACGGCCCATACATACACTACCTCATTTCTGGGAAGCACACGATTGCGTTGATCTGACACGTGCCTTTCCTATCGGATACCGCTGCACACATGCCACAAACACGCATCATGTGTACAAACGTGTGTCATATTCATCAACTCCTATTTATGTAGTTTACATCATCACTTACTCTTAGCCGAAACGAGAAACTACCGTTTATATTGGACGACAGATCCTTTACCCCTTGTCTTTCGCTTCTCTTCACGTTTCAAGCACTCATTCAGTGTTTCTTATGGAAAACGTTCCCGGTCTCAAAATAAGAAGCTCTTTTCCAAATCGATTTGGCATTAAAAGCGAAGTGGATCTACATTTCATGCCTAGTGGAATTAATTTATTTCGGCTGTGTGTTTGTTCGGCCCGTTATTAATCACCAGCAATGGTTGGGGTTGAAACTTATAATGTCTTTATGCCTTACGTTCTATCATTGTTACTGTTTTTGAGGTTGGATTTTGTGTTATCCGTTGTGTTTTTTGCACTACAATCCATTCATCGCTAGTTTACGAACAGCTAAAATGCAGAACGTTAGTGAAGGACCTGTGTACAGAAGATTAACCTCATTATTCAGAGTTTTGTTATTTAGTAGGCCTCGTTCAGTGTCATTTCACTCGAGTAGAATAAAGCAAGGTTATTAATTGGGTGTCGCACAGACTGAGTTCATTGTTTTATGCGCCGGATCTGGACGGCAGAACTGAAATGCTCTCGCCGAAAGGGCTATTTCTCCGTGGAGAGCGGATGGAGAATAAAAAGGGACGTTTAAGAGGACCGTGTTGATATTTGATACTCGGACAGCGTCACTAACTGAAGGACACTTGTTCTCTTCAATTAAAATCACTCTGCGTTCCTGGAAAAAAAGCAAAAAAAACACTGATTTACGTTGAATTGAGTTATTTGCCTGTGTTAGATGAAGGACTAGGAATGATTTAGTTGTGTAATATAACAAAACTTTATAACTGGTGTTTGATTGGAAACACTATTTTAACTGAACTGACTAGCTGGCACCAGATATGCAGTGCAACTGGTTTTTGGGGAATATGATGCCTTTTTCATAGCAACTGTCCTTGAATACAGAGGCCTGTGCGCCTGGAACAAAAAAAAATAATATTTCACTTATTGAATATCGTGAAAATACGTTTGGGTCATATCTGACCCCAAAATCAAAATAAGAAAATATTTTGCTTAAAAAAATAATTTGCTATATTTGACATTATTTTTATGACAGTTAAGCCCCGCCCCTTCTAATTACCATAATGTTTTCATCTTTAAAGAATGGCAATGTAACAAATATTACCAAATATTGTTTCATTGTTTTTCACAAATAATTATAATGCAGAAATTTCTTTCTCATTACAGTGATATGAGTGGAAATGTGCTTAATTTTCTTAAAAATAATGTCATGATTTTCATTATCTTTATGCAAAATTAAAAAAATTTTTTTTAAAAATCCGTTTGAAGTGAAATATGAACTGTAAATGTTCTGGACAGTTTTAATGATATTCACTGTACGTCAGCTTAATAGAAAGATGATGTACGTGTGTAGTGGAAGCGCGTTTGCGTTGTTTGTAATGCGTCAGAAACCAGTGTTGTACTAAACAACCCAAACCTGGAGTCTGTTGTCTGTCTTCGAGAGACTAATGTCTTCTGCTGAGGTGAAAAATAGCTTTTTTGTTCTGTATTATTATTATTATAATAACTTTCAAATTTAACTTTTTAACTTGTGTGTCCTTTGGAAGTTTAATAACCAACCTAAACCTGTGGATTTTGTGTTAACAGTGTTAAAGAGAGTGTAGTACTAACCTCAAAATGTTCATGTTTGCAGGCTTGTGCCATATTGTAACCTTATGAGATACTCTAATGATCCTTTTCACCAAGTGCTTTTTACTTTCTTTCTCTGCAGGATTGGCAAATTGATCATTTATTTTGGATAGTAGTTGAATCTAGAGTCAGATTTACTATACTTTTATCATTATTTACAGCAAAACCCCACTGGTAATTTTACATTTGCGTTCAAGGCGCTCTCTTTCGAACCTTTTTGTTTGTATTTATATTTTATTTTGTCTCCATGTATGAAGCTTATAGTCGGTCTTCCCCGGAGGAACTGAGTTCATGTTCTGCAGAAAGACTGTCAATGACGCATCCGTTGTCTTGAAAAAGTGAAACCCAACACGCTCTTAAAACTTCTCAATTAGTAGCAATACTTGTTGCCTTTATGAACCTCCATTTTGTACAGAATAAGTCTTGGTTTAGTCTCTCAGCCAATCATTGTATCAGTATTTACTACATTACAAAAACAAAAATTGAAACATCCTCATGACGTTGCAAAATAGTTCTTTGTACGAATAATACATTGATATTAGTTATTTGAAACAGTTTGGCATGTTTAAGTAGTTTTGTGGTATTTATAACTTGTTGCATTTTTAAACTAATGAAGTGCAAATAAAGATATATATTTATTACATAGATGTGTGTTAGTAATTCTGATGCTTTTCCTCCTGTTTACGTAACTTACTTTTGCACAGTGTTATTCCATCCATTCTTACAAAACAAAATGTTTGATTGTGTGTTCAGTGTTTGGGATCTCACTTTTATTTTCAGAGATGTACTGCGTCCTTTTCACAATATGATGGCGCTATTGGATAAACAAGTTAATTGAATAACTACAGCAATGTAGCTTTTTTTTTTTAGATCAAGATAAACAAAAGTTTTGGTAAATGCTCACTGGGAATTTTAGAAATATGAGTGCAAACTAAAAGGTAGGCCTATCAGATGATGATATTGTGCGTGCGCGCGTGTGTGTGTGTGTACAGTACCGTGCAAAAGTCTTAGGTCACCACCAACTTTGTTGTTTACGAATGTTTTAATGAACATCCATATTTATTTTTCTGGCTTTTTATTAAGGTACCAACAGAAAATACATTAAGTAGCCTACACAAAATGTAAAAATAAATATCTGAACAGTATGGCTTCTTTAAGCAAAAATCTGTATTTAGTGTGACGTGGACTTCTTAAAGTTTCTCAAAGAGGAAACTATGAGAAACTTCTCATCAGAAAGTTTTCTTGGCCTTCCAGTCCGTTTCCATTCCATTTAGGTTTAATAAGAGAGCCAGTTTCCTGCTATTGCTCAAGTGTATGGGGAGCTCACTAAACACCTGCCACTTTAGCCTATAGAAGCCATTTCTTTCAGATTTGTTTCTGTTTTTTAATATTGCGTAAAAAAATCCTGTATTTTTCTGGTTAATTTCCTGTATTTCAACTCAAATCGCCCGTTAATGGCAACATACTCTTTTTAATAAATAATTTCAAGACTATATAAACATATATTTTGTAAAAAACAAAACACCATTTTCTTTTTCAACATTTAGTGTTAAAATGGTGCTATATTTATTCTGTTTAAAGACTCACCGGGTTGTAATCATCAGTTATGGTTTTCATTAAAAATATTGTTTTTAATAATATCATATTTTTAAATATTATAATAGTATTAGCCTATGCTATTTTATTTACACCTGTATCTAATGATAAAAAAGTATTTCTCTCCCTGTTTCTCTGTAGTAGTGTAGTGGTGTGTGTGTGCGCGCGCGCGCTGCTCATTGCGTCTCCATGCGTACGCACGCGTGCCTGGCCGGTACCGGAGCGCGAGGAGGGGTGTGCCCGGTGCTTGTGTGTGAAAAACAGGCGCATGCGCATGCGCTCCACGAGACCTGAGACACGGACGGGGAGCGTCAGACCGCAGCGGCTGCAGATTTTCCCGTCAGCCTGGGGGGGAGAGGACAGCAGGGAGAGATGATGGGAGGACTGTAATCCCGGGGGAGGGATGGACCATGGACGGACGGATTGATTCAACGCACAGAACCACGGAGATTCTCACTTGACACAACACTCTATCCACCGTATTCCGCTCGGAAGCGCGAGGAACGACACGGTGATGGCAAGTGCTTTACGGTTGCGCGTCCATCTGAAGTGATGAGACAGAAGCGCGCGGCTGAATCCTGTCAGGTTGTATAATGGAGAGCTCCAATGGCTCCGACACCAAACCGCAGAGCCATCATCCTCATCCTCAGGTGGAGAAGAAGAGGTTAAACCGCGCGCCGTCCCCTGCCAGACCCGTCCTGAAGGATGTCCACTCGCGAACGGCCAAACCGATCGTGCCAAAATCTCCCAAATTCAGCAAGCAGCAAACGTCCTCCGCGCCGGTGACGCCTCACAGCCGCGTCCCGAGACGCACCGTCCCGGGCGCGAAGGACAAAACCGCATCAGCACCTGCAAAAAGCAACATAAAACCCTCAGCGACAAAAAAGGCGGTTAAGGTCACTCAGCATGCAGCATCCGAACCGAAACCGGCGTGCAAAGCGATTGATACCGCCGCTCCGCAGATCCCCAAGAGCAAGGGGAGGCTCGCCCCGATACGCGTTCCCACCGCACGCGGCGTCTGCCAGACGGACAGCAGCTCGGATTTGTCCGATTGTCCCTCCGAGCCGTTGTCCGACGAGCAGAGACTGGTTCAGGCCGCCAGTAGCGATGCGGAGTCCGGCTCCGGTTCCGGTTCGAGCGAGCAGGCGGTCGGGGTTCGGGTGCGCGCGCTCGCGCTCGGAGCGGCAGGATCTCAGGCTTCACCGGCGCCCGGTGCGCACGCGGACCAATGCAAAGCGGAGAAAGACGCACAATTCAAAACGGAGGGTAAGGAAATGGCCCAGGAGGAACTGCTGAGGGAAATCGAAGACCTTCGATCGGAAAATGACTACCTCAAGGTGAGCAGACACTCTCGAATGTAGGCTACTATGGTACCATGGTATTCTTACAAGTGACTTTTTGAATTTTCAATATAATCATCTAATACATTACGGTTGCATGATATTGCAATGCAAGAGGTCATACGGAGAGGGTGCTTTCAATCCTTACCCAAAAGTATTGTGGTAGTATGGGACAGTGGTGGTGCTTTGATATACAGAATGATTGAATCATTCAATTATGGTACATGTACAGAATATTTTTAGATTCATGTCTGGTGTTCTTCAGAAGGATTATGGGTTGAGCTGCTGCTGTAAATCCACATGACAGTTTTACACCTTGATTTGTTTTTTCACGTGATGACCCTCTTGATAATCCAAATTCATCCTACTCATTTACACCTCTTAGACTAACAGTACTGCAGCATCATTTGTCCCTGAAAGCATCTAGTCTCACTAATGTTTATTCTTTTGACATACATTTGATGCCAGAGTACATAAATACTTGAAAGTAACATGGCACAACCATGTTTGTTTTTTTGGACATGTACCATGGCGATACCATGCTTTTTATTACTGAAGTACTGTACATGTCATTGGAGTACCATAAGCATGTTACAAAATCCTATACAAGAAGAATTGTGATGGTATTAGTTGACAGTGCCATTGTACTAAGGTTCTCCAACATAGCCTACTTAAAAAAATACAATGATAGTAAATAAAATGTATTTTTATAGCACATATAAACACAGCTAAGCTGACCAAAGAGCTGATCAAATTACAATTACATAGCATAAAACAACATAAAATAATATTCTAAAACACCAGAGAATAAAGATTTACAGACCGTAGCCGCTAGCTTCAGTCGCTAATGCGCCTCCTGAGGCCAGGGGAGTGAGGTTTACACGCACAGCTCCTACATCTGTTACACTCACTCCCTAAACATTACTCCCATCCGGGTCACGGCACCAAATGTAATCGGTCCTACTTGACTTGCTCTAGACCTGACTAGCATCAGTCGCTAGTGTGCCTCCTGAGGCCAGGGGAGTGAGTCCGAATTTTTCCCACGTTAAATAATAAATACAACCTCACGTTGTCAGTCACGTTTACACACTGCCTCCGAAAAAAAAATTCAGATCGGGTTCAATTTTCTGCATTTTTCGCATCCGTAGCAAGCATTTTGAGAAATGTTTTAACAATTCAGAGCCACCGTACAAGCAAATGGCAAAATCCAGAACTGTTCAGGATCAGTTGGTTCATTGAAATTGGTGTTCTTCTTTTTAATATGTGGCTCCAGTATCGCTAGCAAAGCATCGGACTGAGCCACTGACATCCTGAAGTTAACTTTGAATCGCTCGGGATAATCCCTCAGCGAACTCTCCTTCCTCTCTACGCAATCTCAGGATTGGATGTACCCAATATTTCCTCTTTCTTTTTGTCTTTTTAAGAAGAGAGGACAACAAAATCCCCACTGCTTGTATTGTTTTGCGAATTTTTTCTGCAACGGAATAATTAATACACATCTGACATATGGCGCTTTTCCACTGCATGGTACGGTACGGCTCGGTTCGGTATGATTTAAATAGCCAGTAGACAACAGCCAGCGCTGTAGCGCCTGTTTTAAAAGTATTTGCTTTAAAAAAAAAAAAGAAAAAAAAAAAAAGAGTATAAACTTCAAAAAAAGAAATGGCTGAATCGTGGTCAGTGGACGAGGTGCAGACGTTCCTCTCGTTGGTTGCCGAGGAGTGGATGGGGAAACACGGAATGAAAAATTCGCATTTAATATGATGATATCATGGCAGTAGAGACGGCAACTATAACGATCAGTCTCACCCACTTTGAAGCGGTACTAACTGCAGTGGAAAAGCAACCGAGCTAAAGCGAACCGAACCGTGCCGTACCGAGTCGAGTCGTACCACGCAGTGGAAAAGCGAAGCGAGCCGAACCGTTCCGCGCCGAGTCGAACCGTACCGAGCCGAACCGAGCCGTACCATGCAGTGGAAAAGCACCATTAGTGCGCAATGTTTCTGTGCATGATGTATTTTTAGGATGACGAATACGAAAATACGCATAAGAAAATTTTGCATTCAGTGTGCAAGGACCTTTACTGGCCTACATCCGTTACACTCACCCCTCGAAACCCCACTCCCATCCGGGTCATGGCACCAAACTACTCGACCCTACTACTCGACCCTACTCGACCCTCTCCGAGTGGGATTCAAACCGGGGTCTCTGGCGTGGGAGGCGGGTGCTAACAAACACGCTAAAGAACGCAGCCAATAGCATCAGTCGCTAGTGCACCTCTTGAGGCCAGAGGAGTGAGGTTTACAAACACATCTCTTACCTTACATGAGGAGAGCAAGATCTAGATCCATAAATCTGTACTTTGACTGATTTTAGGTCACATCAGTCCACAGGGCGCAGATGCATCCAACAGGCATCAGAAAGACCCTCAGAACTCCCGCAGGAAACGCATCACAGTCTTTGCTCTCTGTGTGAAGTGTGATGGGTAGATGAAGGCAGGCCTAATTAGCATAATTCCATAAATGATTGATCTTATTTGTCAGATGCGCCAGGGCTCGGCTGCGGTCACAAACAGGATTTTCATAAGTTTATCTCTGAACACTGCATGTTAATCCGCTTTAGTAGCTGTGCGTGTAATTCTGCGTCCCCTTAGTACACACACGTTCGTACACACACACACACACGTCCCTCCTGACCCTGAGCACCCCTGTGCCTCCATCTGTGGGCTTATCTCTCTTTTCTCTGTCTATCTCTCTAGAAGTAATACTGCAGCATGTATTGTGTGCAGCTCCATGTTAGTACTATTAATCATTTAGTCCACCATAACTCATGTTTGACAGGAACATCCATACAGCACATGGCAGGTTGCTGCTGTCACATGACATGGTCCCCAACATACAGTGAAGGTCATTGTGTTTGGGCTGTTTGTCACTGTCTGTCTCTCTTTCACTGTCTTTCTTTCTGTCTTTCTTCCTCGACTTTGTTTTTCACTGAATCCGCTGAGGCATTGTGGAGTATTTACTGGGAAATGAGGCGTCACAAATGACAGTCATTCATTACAGTTCAGGACGGGGGTTTCACCAATGACTACAGTTTCTTTACCTGCAGTCTTGTTTTTTTTCTTTTTCTTTATTCTAGTTGGGAGGTTGTTCTTGTCATTTCAGACTGTGATTTCCAAAATCAGACCAATTAAATTAAGATGTTTGGCATGTTTGGTTGGATTAGAACGAACCCTCTGACGGTTCGTCAGAACGAAGTTTTGACGCAATACGTAATAAAAACCGACCAATCAGGTTGTGAACATATCCTTATGCCTTTAGGTTCTGTGTTAAAATGCCAATGTGAATGCTAAACAGACCAGGACTAATTTTTTTTATTTTATTTTTGGTCCAAACCAATTAATCCGAACTACAAGTGTGAACACACCTTTAGAAATCTGAATGAGGATTTTTATTCTGATTCTGATTGTCTTTCTGCTTCTAATCATGATGTTCGTTCTGATTCTAATCCTAATCCCGATTCTCGTTTCCCGGTTCTGATTCTCATTCTTTTTCTCTCCGCCATTCTCATTCTGGCCTAAATAAAGTTAGTTAATAAAGTTAATTAAGTCATATTGACTTTAATTCTGATTCTCATTTGGATTTTCAAATTAATTTTACAGGATTATAAAAAGAAAGTTCACCCAAGTGCATTTCACATGATTTAGAGTTTTTAACCTGATTCTAATCCTGATTCTCATTCTGATGTTCAATTTGATTCTCATTTTGATTCTAGTTTTGGTTCAGATTCTGATCGTGTTTCTGTTTCTAATCTTGATGTTCATTCTGATTCCAATTCTGATTCTCATTTGCATTCTGGTTCTAACCTTAAATCTAATTCTCAATCTGTTTCTAATTTTGATTGTTATTCCAATTTATATTCATGTCTTCTGTTCAATCTTATTTTCTGATTCTGCTGTTCATTATTCTGATTTTAATCCTGCAGAAAATAATTTCAGTGCAAATTCAGTCAGATAGATTTTAATTAGACCCTGAATAAGTATGATTCCGAATTTTATACTGATTCAATCCTGATTCTAATTCTAATCCACATTCCGATTTTCATTCTAAGTTCTGATTCCAATTCCAATTCGGATTCTCATTCTCTTTTGGTTTCTAATCTCGATTCTCATTCTGCTGTTCATCCTGATTTTCATTCTGACTCTTATCCTGATTTTAATACTACAGAAAATAATGTCAGTGCAAATTCAGTCCATAATCAGATCGATTTTGAGTACAATTCAGAATAATTTTAGACTGATTTCAGTCCTGATTCTGTTTCTAACCCACATTCCGATTTCTAAGTTTGAGTCCAATTCTGATTCTCATTCTCTTTCAGTTTCTAATCCCGATTCTCATTCTGCTGTTCATTCTGATTCTAATCCTGATTGGGTTTTCTTCAGGATGAAGTGGACGAGTTGCGAGCAGAGATGGAGGAGATCAGGGACAGTTATCTGGAGGAGGAGGTGTACCAGCTCCAGGATATACGCAGGGAACTGGACCGCTCCAACAAGAACTGCCGGATCCTTCAGTACCGCCTGCGCAAGGCTGAACAGAAGAGTCTGCGTGTTGCACAGACCGGACACGTCGACGGAGAGCTTCTACGCGGAATGGAGCAGGACCTGAAGGTGTTTTTGTCATAGAGAATGGAAAAATTGATAAAAAATTAGTTTTAATATCTGATTTGTGTTAGATAAGTATTGAGCTCACTAACTTATGTTGCACAGATGAAAACAGGATAATAAAACATGTGTCTCTGCCCACAGGTGGCCAAAGATGTATCTGTGCGTCTGCACAATGAACTGGAGACGGTGGAAGACAAGCGTACACGGGCGGAAGATGAAAATGAGCTGCTCAGGCAAAAGATCATCGAGGTGGAGATCTCCAAACAGGCCATGCAGAACGAGCTCGAGAGAGCCAAAGAGGTATGATACGCCAGCTCACCGGATTTGAGTCCATATTAGATTCTAGTGCACTTTTATTGAATTGGATAATGTAGGACAAGAAGTATTTTATAAGAGGAGACTCTTTAAAAGCATATTTATGTAGTAGTGTGGCTATGGTGCAGATTTTTATTCATGAATGCTGTTCACTGTCAAGTACAGAGAGTGGTTATAACCGTTACAGGGATATTCTGGGTTACTTACAGCTTAATTTCTGTGTACAGCCTTTTAGTTTCTGTGTACTACTACATCAAATAATTTCCTAAAACAAGCGGGAATTGCATTTACAGTAATACTGTTTACAACGAAAGCCTGAAGCAGCTCAGATTGTTTAAAGGGATATTTCACCGCTGGAAAGATGAATGTGTATTTAAACTGGGTCATTTATGTAGTAGAAATGTGAAAGTATTTTAGAAGTTGGTGCCTTCTAGACTGAGAAAAGACAGAAAATGTATTTTTGGCTCATGTGGATGAAAGACAACAACTCCCAGAATGCACTTGCTTCGCTGCCCTACGAGGACACTCCCAAGCCACGCCTACCGGTTACAGAGGGCAGTATCGGAAGAAATGACACAACTAGGCTACTAGTCGACTGGAAACTAAATCTCCCCCTGAGACGAGAGATTTCTGTATTGTGTGTCTGGACAAAAACCTCAGATGACGCAAAAATCGTCATTTATCATCATCAGAGGCTCTTTTGTCCAGAGGCGAGAGACTCCAGCCAGTAGGAGGAGCTCGTCCCGCATGTGTTCAACCCGCCCATAGGGGGATCTCACGATAAAACGCCATCTTTTCAGTTTCCAGTCGACTAGTAGCCTAGCTGTATCATTTCTTCCGATACTGTCCTCTGTAACCGGTAGGCGTGGCTTGGGAGTGTCCTCGTAGGGCAGCGAAGCAAGTGCATTCTGGGAGTTGTTGTCTTTCATCCACATGAGCCAAAAATACATTTTCTGGCTTTTCTCAGTCTAGAAGGCACCAAATTCTAAAATAATTTCACATTTCTACTACATTAATGACCCAATTTAAATACACATTCATCTTTCCAGCTGTGAAATATCCCTTTAAGTTTTAAATAAACCTGAATATTACTTCAAGGCAGCGTAGACAAACCTGGAAATGACCCACAGACTGTAAAATTGCTGTGATGGAAATCTTGCTGTATCACCTTAGTTGAATAAGGCACTAAAACCCGGATGGCCGGATGGTTAGAATTCCACCCACGGTTAGTGTACTGTGAATTGCTTTGAAGTATGGATGAATACATTTAACTTTGAAGCTTGCTGTCTGTGCATTAATGCATGAGAGGCTATAGCGGTGCACACTGCTTCTGCTTCTGTAATCAGATACTGAGGAGTTACCCTGGAGTTGCTCAGGTTAATCTTAAACTAATCTGGAAATGAATCACAGGCAGGACCATCTGTATCTGTACATGTAGATGAACTGCAGTATGGAGGAGAATAACATCAATGTCTGGCCTTTATGTCAGCACCAAAGTTTATGCTTTATCGGATATTACTGTTCATGTAGTGTGTACTATACTGTAGCTGTTTGTGAATGTAAATGGTATGCAAAGTTTCAGTTTTTGTCTCCCTAAAGAAAGAAGCAATTCTGAACCGCCTGAAATGAGTTGTCAGTAATTCCAGTCTCACTTCTTGCTTCAGCCTACGTAGGTTTGTAACAAATTAGCATAATGCGAAAATCATCTACTTAGCCCCGCCCTCAAACACTGTAGTTGTATCTGATGCCTGGGAGAGTTTGGTTCGTGTTGTTCTTGTTGAGAAGACACTGTTTTAAGCTGCCAAAGCAAATCCACTTTGATGCACTTCCAAAGGATGAGGACTGATAAGGCTTTGGATGAGAATTGAAACGGTAAAATCGATACCATCATTACTGTTCGTATCAGAGTGTTGAGGAAGATCCAAAGCTGAAATTCAGATTTCGTAATGGGTGTTTGGTTTCTGACATGCACTGAAAGCAGTAGACCAATCACAACAGACTGGGCCATCTGACCAATCAGAGCAGAGTAGACCAATCACAACAGACTGGGCCATCTGACCAATCAGAGCAGAGTAGACCAATCACAACAGACTGGGCCATCTGACCAATCAGAGCAGAGTAGACCAATCACAATAGACTGGGCCATCTGACCAATCAGAGCAGAGTAGGGCTGTCAATCTTCCTCTATAATACTATTCGAATTCCATTCCTTATTTTATTTAATATTCGAATAATATTCCGTCCACACAGACGTCACTTTTATGAATGAAAATGAAGCTTTTTTTGAAAACGCACTCTAAAGTGGATACATTTGAAAACGCCGTTTTCACGTTGTAGTGTGGACTGTGAATCAAATTGTCAGAAGTGGTGATCTCCGTTTCCGTGGAGACATTGCTCTCCGCGATTTTTGACAGTATTGTTATGATAATACAGCGTGGATAATGTGCACAATTGTGTTACGATTCAAAAACTTTATTGTTCAAGACGAAATTTTAATTTCATTTTCACATGCGTGTAAGCCAAGGCGGCGAGAAAGGCAAGATTGCATTTTTTTTTTTTTAAATATACATAAAAACGCAATATTTGAATAGGAACTTCAGCATTCGAATAGTATTGATTTTTTTAATATTCTAATTATATTCGAATTTCGGAATTCGTTCCAACAGCCCTAGAGCAGAGTAGACCAATCACAACAGAATGGTCCATCTGACCAATCAGAGCAGAGTAGACCAATCACAACAGACTGGGCCATCTGACCAATCAGAGCAGAGTAGACCAATCACAGCAGACTGGGCCATCTGACCAATCAGAGCAGAGTAGACCAATCACAGCAGACTGGGCCATCTGACCAATCAGAGCAGAGTAGACCAATCACAACAGACTGGGCCATCTGACCAATCAGAGCAGAGTAGACCAATCACAACAGAATGGTCCATCTGACCAATCAGAGCAGAGTAGACCAATCACAACAGTCTGGGAAGTCTGACCAATCAGAGCAGAGTAGACCAATCACAACAGTCTGGGAAGTCTGACCAATCAGAGCAGAGTAGACCAATCACAACAGTCTGGGAAGTCTGACCAATCAGAGCAGAGCTGGCTCTCAGAAAGGAGGGGTTTAGAGAGACTTAATCCTTTTTCCAACCGTTTCTGACACTGTGAGAAAAGAGCTGATGAGAAGATGTAGATGTAAATCTATTGTCTGAGACTCCAAAACAAAATTAGGAACTTTAAAATAGCATAATTGGGGCACTTTATAGTTCGGGTTATGGATTGGTTTAGACCGCTTACTCATGCATGAGCAATTTTAATATTGATGCTTGATTTTCTGCCATCATTAGTATAATTTTAGGCAGTTTGTGGTTGGTGCATTTATATACAGTAGAATTCATCTGCATCTTCTGTATATGACCTTTTTACAACGTCTTCAAACGTGGCTAATCAAAGTCAGATTTTACAGCCGAACTTCTTATTATTTCTCTCTTGTTATTTCAGTTCAAACAGCAGAAGATCACAACAGTCAATCATTACACTGGTATCCCAGAATTCCCTCTGAGATCTGCTGCATTGTAAAACAAATCTTCTTAAAGAAATAGTTCACCAAAAAATTATAATTTTATTATTTACTCACCCTCATGTTGTTCAAAACCCATATGACTTTCTTTCGTGGAAAATTCATGCTGCATTTTCAACATGACAAAGGCGACGATGACCTTTGTCATTGTTCATTTTTAGGGGGAACCGTATGCTGTCAGCCTTTATGGTGTAAATAAACCTGAATTTGTTTTGTTTTATTTTTGCATTAATATTTAAAATGTAATTTGGAAAGGTAAACACACTAGTACACACACACAAGGACAGATATAGTGAGCGTGAAGGAGAAAAGATGTAAAGGAAAGCGTTGAAATGAGTGTTAGCGCTGTGTGAGCTATAGCGCGTCTCTCTCTTGAGGTTTGCCCCAGAAAGTGTTGAGCTCCACTTTTTCAGCATTCATCACACGATACCCTTCATTCCCCCATCCCTTCATTCGCCCCGCACACAACAGATGTGGATGAAATGGAGAATCATGCGGTATCTTGCACAATGCCATGTTCAGTTATGTTAACAAGCTTTTAAAGCTGATGGCATGCCTTTATTTTAAAAGAGAAGTCAACCTTGTTTCGACGTTAATAGCTTTAGACATTAGAATAGATGAAATATTAAAGTCAACATTGAATCAAAACGGACCCTATTTGCTTTAATACACATTCTGGTCTTACTGTGAACAATTTTTGGTGTGTATTATTCTTAAGAAATACTATGGTTACCACATGTCAATAGATTGTTCCGATGTTTTATTTTAAGACATTTGTCAGGCTTTTGTCCTTAAAGGCTCTTGTGTGAGGGACTCATTTCTTGCAGATATAAAACGTTGTTTTAGAGCAAGTGAAGCAGGCTTGAGCCATTGATATGCATACTAATGCAGTTATAATAGAGAGAGCTGTAAGGTTAACGGTTTCAAAAACAGCGACACTACTACCCTGCTACTGAGAAATGTGGTGTGGTTTCTTTTAGTTGCAAAACTGTTTTATTTATAAAGTTGCATGGCAGCGTGTGTGTGTGTTTATATAGGAGAGAGAGCATGCTTTCCATCGATAATTAAATGTAATTTAGTGGGAAAAACATGGAAATAGTTGTAGCCATTTGTATCTTATTGTTTGTTTTGTCTATTTGCTTTATCAGAGTCTTCATGGCTTTTGGTTCTTTTGCTGCTGTTGGCTGTAAGGACCTTTGAAATAGCTGAAATCATTTGGTGAAGTGATATGGATGTGTGATGTGGTCAAAACCTGCCTGGAACTACTTTAGCTGTGCATTTAGCTGAAAGTAATTGCACACCTTAGAATGTTTGTCAAACCGATTAAAAAAAAAAGAAAACCCCTAAAGAAAACTTAAAAACTTAAGGGGAGTCAAAAACATCGTTTTTTTTTTTTTTTTTCACTGGTCAATTTTGAGATTTTGGGCTATTTGTCTTCTTTCAGACTTGTGGTGAAAAAAAAAAGTCCAAAATACACATATAGGTCTTTATTTTACTACACTTTGTCTATTTGCGTCTGTAGATTTCTCCTAAATTCAACAAAAGTTGGCGTTGTAAATCATCCCACTGCTCCTCGATCGCTGCCTGCACGCTGTCATCACATATACCGTCGGAAAGCTCTCTCTCTCCTGTACAGGGTTGTCGGATCCAAATATGGTAATTTCCTTTTTTATCAGCAACCAATCGTGAAAGTACAATGGGGCATTTAACTCTAAAAGCGAAATCTCATTGGCTGATGTCAATTTTAAAGGCCGTTTCTCAAAATGTTTTTTTTCTCTCATACTTCTCAGAAATCTCCACTTCAGCAGCACTTACACACACCAAACTTTCCAGTTGTATTCCTATCTATATTCCTAAGGTTTTTACAGAGGGGTTAGTTCATATATCATTCAGATTCTGATTTATATAACATTTTATACCTAAAAACGGGGCGAAAATTGATTTTTTTTATGGTTTTTGACAGTGTTTTCAGTGATAAAAAGAGATATCCAAAATCCCCTTGGTAAAAACCTTTGACTCTAATATGTCAACAAAATGAAACAAGAATTTTGAATCGGGCTTTATCCAATGTTCAGATTTCTCTTCTGGAAATATATGCAAATTAGTGCATATTTAATGAGATACTACCTAATTTGCATATTTAAACATAAATATTCAAAAAACTTGAATAAGACAAAAGATATTTGTCTTAATGTCAGTAATCAACCATCCGTGTTCTGGTGTTTTAAAGAACCCAGAAATTAAAACACTGATCTGAAGAACCTGTGATTGGACAGTAAGAACGTTTTAGATTATCCGAGGAAGCATCTAGTGACTCAGAAACCCCAGACAATGAAAACTGGTTCTTGATCAGTAAGTTCTTTCCAAATCACCTTTATTTTCCACCTGCACGCATGACGCAGGTTTGGATGGCGAGAGATCTTGTTCACATGCTAAACATGTGAATGGAATGTCGTTAAGCTGGGCAGACGGGATGCCGTTTCTGCTCTATAGCCCTATTCGGACGGGATTAACTTTACAAGGGTAGATGGAGTAATGTCATTTTACCACAGGACGTCTGTAATATTAATGGCCACTTCGCACGGGATAAGATATCTCAGCAAAACTAGCAGAAGGAGAGTAACTCGATTTGCGGATCGCCGTCACTCCTGTCGCCATGTGTGTATTACGTTGCTTCCTGATATCACGTGCGCAAACACATATAACCTATATTTATATATATATATAAAACAGTTTTGTCCGGTCGAACGATGTATTAATTAACTTCAGATTGGATTGTGTTGGTAATAGGCACTTACCTAACGCTAAAGTTGTTTCGTGTCTCTAACAAGTGCTGTCGATCTTCTCTCTGATCTGAATGGTGTGTGTTAAACACTTGAGTTTTGCCACAGACTCGTCCCAGCGTCTAGAACGCAACTGATGCTTTTTCAAGCGTCTCTATACTTGAAAATACATGGAAAACTACTTTTAAACAGGAAATGATGAAATATTTACGTATGTTTACAGCGGGTCTATTTGCACGGGATTAGTATCACCTGAGCTCATTTTTCCTGACCTTTTTACTGAAGGTAAAAGTCACCGTAATCTTTACTGACGTTGTCCGTGATGATCACTGAGATGCACATTCGAACGGGACTAAAATCACAGAGAAGCTCTGGTGATTATTACTTTACCCCACCTCTCCATGGTAAACTAGTCCCGTCCGAATAGGGCTTAAGTATCTGTACTGATCTGCAACTAAAAATACAACATTCAGTGCCATCTGAGTTCAGGACAGTGCTACTCTAGATCCCAGGATTGTCAATCAGTCTAATGAACTTGGCCTGAAAAGCAAGTGCATGTTTTACTGCATTTACATTTTACAGAGTTTGAGGTTGGTAGATCTGTTTCCATGAGATTTAATTTAGATTTATTTATAAATGGATTTTCATTACTGCACTATTCTGCATGTGCCTTGTCATTAACACGGTATGCTTTGAAGTATCTTTGAGTAACATGTAGTATGTATATGTAGGTTTTGGAAATATCTTGAAACATGCCATCAGTACGTCTAACCTCCCTGCCACGCAGATTTACTGAGATTGAATCTGTTCCCAAATCATCCCTCCCTAACATTTTCATCTTGTACTTATTCGTTGATAAAAAAGGTTGATTGATTTTCGTTATAGGTTTTGTCATCACAAACTGTTTTTTAACTAGTTATCATCTCATTTCCGTCATTGGAAAAATGTAGTTGACGAAAAATATTGGAACAAAATGTTTAAATTCAATTATTTAAATGTAAGTTAATAAAGGACACCTTTGCTGTTTTCTCTGTGCTATCGCTGGTGTCCAGGCTGTTTGCTGTCGACTCTGATTCCTGCGGTGGGATTGGCACCCGGACCAGAATTAATCCAACTGAGCTGCCTGTTATGAAACCTCCTGGCAGATTCCTGCCTCACAGGGGAGGAGAGAAAGTGAGAGAGAGACATATACTCAGAGAGGGAGAGAGACAGATACAGAGTGGCTCTCATATGGGTTTATATCTGTCAGGCTGTGATATGGCATTGGCTTATGGAGGTTTTTGTAAACAGTTCGGTGGTTTCGTGTGGTGTAGGGTCGCTAATGACCGCATGTTATTTGTAACTCACCATACTTCACCACACACCCAGAATATGGTCTCACGCTGTAGTCCGATGTTCTGATAGATCAGCATGCAATGTGATCCAATGTAAACAGTGCTTTAGCAAGCATTTTAACTTGGTTTCAGAAGGAGTCTGTAAAAGAGGCCATATTATGACTTTTACAAAGTCTTGTAAATTTAGTTTTTGGGCTCTACTAGAACAGGTTTTCATGCTTGAATGTTCAAAAACACATTATTTTTCACATATTCTCCATTGTTGCAGCTCGTCTCTTCCCAGTCTGTCAGTAACGCTCTGTTTAGTTCCTGTCTCTATGAAGCCCCTCCTTCTGAAAAGCACACTGTGCTCTGATTGGTCAGCTGGAGCAGTGTGTTGTGATTGGTCAGTTGGAAATGACACGCCTCTTACCATAACCGCAAGTTTCAACACACCACTAACTAACTCAACCAGGCCCCTCCCCTTTATTCTGCGTATGAATTATTTAAATGAGGAATATTGTGACGTGTTCGTTCCCGGAAGAAACTCAAGACTACAATGGAGGCGTTTCAGGGAGTTCAGAAACACTGACACTGATATAGAGAAGAACTCAAACAGCAACATTACACACTAAAGAAAGTTGAACGTAAAAAAGCATAATATGTCTTATTTAAATACATGTTATTTTTTGGTGTTATTATGTGGTAGAAAGACACAAAAGAGAGCTGTTCGGGTTGTTGTCCTAAAAACTTGGAGGAGAATTAGCATATTTGAGGATTCCTTCAAAAAAACTGATTTCTCGGAGTATATTGAATATAATAAGATTTGCGGTTAACATTATTTGAGACTTTCACATATTAAACTTCAACATAAATTATGTACAATTTTTTTGCGTCTTTGCACAGAAATTTTCACAGAAATCACTGTGTGGGCTTTTTATATATTTAAATGTTTTGCAATAATATACTGCTATTTCTTTTTATATCGGTGCATATGATTAAGTTTCATTCTTCCTTATGTTAAAACAGTGTGGAATACATTTCTTTAACCAGATTTGTTTCAAATGCCTCGATTATTGTTAACAGCATATAATATTTTGAACCTAATTTGCAACCGCTGTCAATGACCATGGCAAACACTGAGATTATAGGTTCATGTTACTTTGAATCCTCATGAATAAAAGTAAAAAAAAAATCACAAAAGCCACACAGTAAGAAAGTAACTTCAATTATATTTAAGTGCACAGTGAAAAGACTAATCAGTGTCAAAGGAGAAATTGCACACATAATCTTAGTTATAAAAACATTTACTGTAAAACTAATATACATATTGCTAATATAATAATATAGATATTTTTCTCGCATGACAATGCATTCAGGCCTTTTTTTTTTACATTGAATATAATTTGCAACAGTGTTTTTTGGTTTAAATTGTTTCTTCTGATTGGAAAAAAATTATATATATTGAATATTGTAAAAATGCTGAAAAATATTGAGATCATTTCTCGCAGCTCTAATACGTCTTCTGGTGCAGGGAGCAGATCTGAAGTAGGGGATTTCTTTGACCTAGTTAGTGAATCCTCTGTGTGTGTCTCCGAATGAGGGTCTGATCCTACAGTGAAGTTAAATATACTGCAGTGACACACACACACACACACACACACTCACACACTGCCTACACAAAACACAACCAGAGCACCCACAACACCCATAGACTTGTTTTACTTGTACTCTATTTTGGTCAGCTCTTTCCAATTTAGTTTTAAAGATCTATGCATTTGGCAAACGCTTTCATCTAAATCGACTTGCACTGCATTCAAGGTATACATTTTACGAGTTCATGCATTTCCTGAGAATCAAACCAATGACCTTGGCGTTTCTAGTGCTGTGCTTGTTCCTCTCTGAACATTAGGTCTGTGTGAAGAACAGACTGAAACTCAGTTAATCATTTACTGAATATTTGACTCATTCTCACTCAAATATGCCACGTCATAAACATTCCTGTTTTGCGAGAAGCAATGGTGGCACATTTGAATATGCGTGATGTTTTGAGCAGGGTTGTTGTTGACATGTTTTACAGTCCTTCCAGACAAATAAGGAGATTTTTGTGACTGTTGCGGGCAAAAATCCTTGATGTAAAGAGTCATTTCTTATTACTTCCCATGATAAGCAAACATATACATCACAGAAAGTGCTGGGAATATTTAAGTTCTCATCTTGTTTTATGTCAGACCTTAATAAACGCATGGCTCAAACTTACAAAACATTGATGAGTCAAACAAGTTCTGTAGCTTTACAAAAGGAATATGCAGTTTTACAGAGGTAGCTATACAACACAGACATCTATTAAAATAAGTGCTTCCAATGCACAAAGTGCAATCTCTTACTGTAACGTAAATTTACATACTACTTATATACTTTTTGAAACTAGTATGATTTAACCCACTGGTAACAAAAAAGTGCTTCATAACGTTCCCATGGCAACAGGGGAAAATGGCTGCTCTTGTGTGAAGTAAACGCAACATTTTTCAACTTTCTGCTAAGATATATGTGACTTTTTTGCAACGAAAATGCGGGGATTATGAAATCATGCAAGCCCCGCATATTTTGAGTGTGGAAATCGGCAATTTATGCAGTGAAAGTGCGGCGTATTTGAAAAAATGCGGCCCCCGCATAAATATGCGGACTTTGGCTGATTATGCATTGAATTATGCGATTGCATAATTGCGTTTTCCTGGAGGGACTGAAAGTTTTATAGAGATGCAAGGCAATTCAATTCCTTTATTTTTATACCGCGTAATACAATAGACATTTTTTCTAAGCAGCTTCACGGTGTAGGAAAGTTACAGAATCAATGAAGCAAACTTCATCAAATATGAGACCGATTAAAATTCTGCTGTAAAGCAGCTCTAACAAGATAATATTGTCATTATTCAGCTCACATGCATAAAACCATCAAGAGCCATTAAGAAGAAAGTGTGAGTGTGTGTGTGTTTTCATGGTGGATGAGTGTGTAATATGTGAAGTGTCATATTCATTTTGCTCTCCTTTTTTCTGTTTATATATTTGAAGGAGATAAGCTCTTATAATCTTCACTGCTTTGCTTAGAGGTAAAAACACAAGATGTAGGCTAAATGGATTAGAGCTCTGTGTGCATATTTAATCCAGTCGACACAAATAATAGTGCGCCCAATAGCACCAATACTTCGGTTTTCTGTCTTCAACATGTGGATTTGAGGTCATTTCTTCTGTGGAATAGAGTCTTTCCTTTTAAAACAATAGCACTACCATAGTACAGTATGGTATCGGTTGATAAAACTATGGTATTTTGATATTTACTGTAAAGGGTACTAAATAAAAATAAATAGGGCTCCCCCTAATAGTCAACTAAACGTTAGTCGACGAAAAGAGGCATAGTCGTCCAAATTTTAATTAGTCGGTTAGTCGCAGAAAAATCATGTATTACCAATTGAAACAGTTACATATCCAAGTGTTTGTGTGGAGTGTGGAAGTTAAATTAGTACATTCTGCATGACATGTTTAACTTAAAGGTGCATCCACTATAGTGCAATGACTAGTCAGCGTTGTCAACTTCATCCGGAAATCACTAGTTTATTATCAGTTTGTTAAAATGTTCAAACAGGCTCCTTGCTATTTTTTCCTCTGATACCTTTATAATCATTACTTTTGCCAGTGCGCTGCGGTAAGCTTTATGCTTGCGCTTGAGCGCTTAATTTATGTTTTAAGTGCTCATTATTATAGTTGAGTATTTCTCTGTAATGTAGAACGATGTTATATATAATATTCTTTCTCAGCCCTGAAAACTGAAACCATTTTCCGATACCACTAAGTATATATTTAAGTAATTACATTAATATCATAAATGTCTGACTAGTTGACTTATGGCTTACAATAAGCAACTTCTAGTCGACTAGAGAAATCTTAAAGTGCCCCTGTAGTCAATAATTTTATCCCTTAAAACTCATCTTTGATCACCAAAATGACACATTTAAATATTTTTTTCCTTTAATTTTTTTTTGTCATGCCTTAAAATATCTTGAATGCAACTCGACACCCTTGCCTCTTTTAGTATGCGCGGTTCTATGAATATGCAAATGAGCCCCGTCTCCACTCACTCACTCACTCACTCACTCAGAGATCCACTGGTTGACGATCACACGTTGATCTGATTGGTTACAAGGTAGTTTGTGACGTCAGAAACACCAGCGATTTCAAAGCGTGTTTTTGAGACTGTCTTTGGTTCACTGCAGTTTTAAGGAGAAAATACTCAGCAATGGTGTCGACTTATGAATTTACACATGGTTTGTCTTAAAGCATATTAAAAACACCACATAGACATATAAACAACATTAAAAGCTTGATTTTCACCATAGGGGGACCTTACAGTATCATTTAAATATCATGGTATTCATTTGGTATTTTTGCTTGGCTAGAAATGTTTGCATTCACATACTTATTATAGGCAGCATAAATCAATAATGCATGTCCAAAAGCCATGTTAATATGGGACTTTGTTGATCTGTAAAGAAAGCATGCATTTGGAACAATTGTTCAGGTTTAATTTAAAATTCTCATATTTATCATTGTAAAAGCACACAATAATGTTATTCACCATCAAGGAACGAGTGTCCCAGTTTGGGGAAATGGCTTTGGCACTGAGTGTGAAGAGTGTAAGAAACTAAAACACACGACGCTGCTAATCTTCAAAGCGTTGTGCTGCTTATCAAAGCATTGCTGTGGGCCGTTAATTAAATTCAGTCTGTGATTCAAAAACACGTTGCAGGTTCTGTTCTGATGTTAGCGTCTAGCTTTAGCACTTTCTAAAAATAAAGCGACGTGTGCACTCGTTTTCCGGCACAGAGGTTATATTGAGAGTGTGTGACGATTCTTTGGCTAGAGATACGGTGTGTGTGTGTGTCTGACTCAATTCTCTTCATTTCTTTCTCTGACTGTGTTTGCAATACTAATGCACTGCATACTGCACAGTATATACTGTATACTGCCTTCAAATAGTTTAAAAGCTTGTGAAATAGTATATGCTACATGATTGGCAAATGACCAGTATTTTGCATGTTTAATTCAACTAGTGCAAATCATGGTATTGCATACATAAAGGATTGCAAATCATTTCTAAATTCTTAACATCACAGTTTTTTTGTTGTGTTGGAGAAATAACATTTAGCATGTCCCATTGCAACATTATAAATCACTTGTTTTTGTCATATGCATCTTTTAAACCAAAAAGCATTTAATTTTTATTATATGTGAATCTCTAAGGCCTCTGATCAACATGATCAAAACTTTGCTGAAAAACATGTTCCACACAATCTCCGTCTGTTGTCTGATTGATAGTCTTTTATACCAAGTAAAAGATATTTTATTATAATTGTAAAAGCGTCCACCTTCAGCTCGTGGTTCACGTGTCTTTCTGCTGTGAAATCTGCACTGATTTTTATTTTATTTAAAGTAATCATAGGAATAACTTTTATATTGCCAGTAACATTTCAAGATGAACACTTACTGGACTGAAGCAACTTACAGGTTTACTTGATTATCTGTACTTCATTTTTTAGAAAAATCATGTTCAAATATGATCATCAGGCTTTTGAGGAAGGTTTATTTGTTCATCTCTCAATCATCATTGTATTGCATTGCGTTATATGTTTTAAAACTACAGAGCTTTGATCATAAAACTAAGCATTAACATATAGTTTTATATTTATATGCATTTCATTGATTTACAAGCTATCAGAATTTCATATTTTTTCACACTGAACACAAATCGTGCAGTTGATTTGATAGTAAGCCATTTGAAACGTAGCCTTTCTTTCTTTCTTTTTCTGTGTTTATATTGTTCTCCCTTTTTAGCTTCATCTGTGAGTGAAGCAGTTTGAAACCAGAGAGATGAGACTCGTCGTAGAGACGACGTAACGCTGTAAACATTATTACAGGCCCTGCCCTTCCTCCCCTGAGTGGACAAAACTACTTCATAGTGTCTGGCACTGAGAAACAGTCTGACTCAGTCTGAGCTCAGCTTGGGGAAAAGAGCATCACAGTGAGAATGAGAGTGAGAAGCACACAATTATTAAACATGCTAGCGGTTGGTTTTAGCCTGGTCTCGGCATGTAGCGCTGGTCCACAGTCACACACAGACTGATGTTCGACAAGTCCAGATAGTCGGTGTGCATATGTTGTCATTTAAAGGCCGGGCTTGGTTTTTTGTGTGTGTTCCTCTAGTCGGATGCCGTCTGGGTTTTTTTTTTGGGCCGATTCAGCATGTTGAATTGGCGTCGGGCCATCGGTGAAAGAGAGAACTCTGATTGGCTGTTCATTTTAGCGAACGAGTCAGTGCACAAGATGAGAATAAAAGCGAAAGTAAAAAATATTTATCTATTAAATTGTATTATTTATTTATTATTATTTACTTATTATTATAATATAATTATAATATAATTATATTATATTTACTTCAAAATTATTTATTTATTTATTTAAATCATTCAATGCTGATTTGGTGCTCAATAATTGTGCTGCTTAATATTTTTGTGGAAATAATTTTTTAGAGGATTCTCTGAAAAAGTGATGAAAAGCGAGCCAAGAATTCAAGACGGCACAGACAAAAAGCTGTTGTAATTTTACTTTATCTTACCTGAGCATACTAATGCACGAATATTTTTTCATAATAACATGAGCCGAGTGGAAGACACATATTTACTTGAACGCAGGCGCAGAATGCAAGTGCTAGTTGTCAGTCGCATTTAGTCCTTTTGGTTTGTTCAAGTGCTCTTTTTGGCCCGAGACGCTTGTTGTGTTCCGGGCTTAAGAGATCAGTGATGCATATTATAGTTCATCAGCCTAATTTTATGACCAAAATATAATAATAATAAAGAGCATTATGGGCCCTATTTTAACATCTCGGGCGCTGTTGCTATTATACCGGCGGGATAAATGACTCTTGCGCCCGACGCAAATCTAAAAGGGGTTGGTCTGAAGTAGCTTCATTACTCATAGGTGTGGTTTGGGCGTAACGTGAAATAAACCAATCAGAGCGTCATCTCACATTCCCTTTAAGAGCAGGCGCGCTTGTTCCATGGCGGATTGCTATTATAACGGCGGATTTGCCAGACGCACGCCAGGAGCGGTTCACAGCCGAGGAGACCGACGTTCTCGTCAGGCCCGTAAAACACAGAGAAGTGACATTGGGGATGGAGAAACACACCCAAATTAGCTTTGGTTAAACAGGCGTATGATAATTTGGGTAAATGTGTAAGCTAGATTTATTGATCTCCCTTTAATGATTTCCCTCATGTGGAATATTTTTCCTTGTAATTATGTATGATTTGCAAAAATGTGAACTGCTGTGTCTGTGTAGATGAGAGAAGCAAAGTGTATGCGCGTTGTGCACACGCTACATTATGGCCAAGCATGCGCCCTTAAAATAGCATCTGAATAACGCGCCGCTGACTTTAGACTAGGTTTTTCCTGGTCTGTGGTGGAATTGTTTTCTGAAACTGCAAAATAGCACCAGGGAACGTTTGCGCCGGAACACGCCTCCTCTTTTTGCTGAACCACAAGTTCATTCCCTAATTTACCGACGTGCGTCTGTGGAGGGAAAAGTTCGCTGTGCGTCGGGTGCAAAATAGGAATGAAACATGCGTCGGTGTACAAAGTCAATTGCGCTGGGTGCAAGATAGGGCCCTAAGTCAGATTTGAAGTGATATGCATCTATCTTCTATCTAACAGTCATGTTTAGTCCTTTCGGTGTGTTCAAGCGCAGCTTTTTGTCCGAGACGCAGCCAACGAGAGGCAACAACACAGTCAACTTTCGTCACTGCTAGTTCTTTGACGTCGGCTTGGTGTGTCCTGGGCTTACAAGATCAGTGATGCATATAGTTCATCAGCCTAATTTCATGACCAAAATATAATAATAAAGAGCATTATGTCCGATTTGAAGTGATATGCAGTCACTCTTATATCAGCTCATATCATCTATTTTACAGCGACTTTGAATGTAGCTCATCCTGTCAGGTTTAAGAGCCGTAACTTTGTTATTGAGTCAGTGTTTTCTCTCAGCTGATAACAGACACCTGCTCCCTGACACACAAATAAGATGAGGAGAAGACAACAACAGACCTTTTTCCCCTGAGATGTCTAGTTAAGCTCTGCATTGTCACTCTCTGTGCTGGTTAGAGGGCTGCCATCTGGCCTAGTGGACAAGTGTGCATAATGAACAGGACGGGCTCCACCTGGACCACTGAGGTTTCGTCAACCTGAACCGGTCGTTCGTCTTGACAAGGTTATTAAACACATTGGGGTAATGGGAATGCTGGTTGTGTTAACCTGTAGTGTCCTATTGCTCATACTTGGTGATTTGAGAAACCTATATTTGTGCTTGGCATCAATTAATCACATCCAAAATAAAAGTTTGTGTTTAAATAATACATGTGTGTGTGTACTGTGTATAATTATCTTGTATATATACACACACATGCATGTATAAGAAAAAAAAAGTTTTTTATATATAATATAAATTATGTATAAATATATTTCTTAAATATATAGATGCGTATGTGTGTATTTATATATACAAAATAAATATACACAGTACACACACACATATATATATATATATATTAGTGTATATGCTCTGGTTGAACATATTCATATGTTTTGCATGTATAAACACTTCCTGTGTTCACTTCAGAAAATGTAAGCATGCTTTTTTTTAAGAGTGTAGTCTTGAAACGACAAGCATGAATACTTTATTAAATAACTGTATTAAATTCATCTCTTTGAAAAAAATAAAAATCATCCATTCAAAACAGCAAAATGGATTCCCAGAAGCGGGCCTTTGTCAAGACATTAGCTGAGGAGGGACAGAGGTAATCTCACCAGCTGCCCAGTGTCAGCCACCACACACACACACACACACACAGCTTTGACTGCATACGCCCCCCTGTTAACGCCTCACAACAGGGGAACCCACTGACCTAGCAGACGAGAGGAATTGTCTTTGAGTGCAGAGACAGGCCTCTCATTAACCAGCTGGACGCATACAAATCCCCACTCACACACACACACACACACACACACACACACACACATACATACATACACACACACACACACACACACACACACACACACACACACACACACACACACACACGCACGCACATAAACACACACGCATACACGCACATACACACACACACACACACACGCGGACACACACACACACACACACACACACACATACACGCATACATGCACACACACAATCAAATTCCCAACTCTCCGGAGACCCCTGCATCCCTTTAGCCAAATGAGAGAGCTTAAAAGAGCTCCCATTGTGTTTCCTGCTCACTGTAGTGATGGAGAAGGCCTGTGTATGTGTCTAGAAAGCCCTCTGGGAGTGTGTGCGTGTCCTGTGCGGGGATGGTAATACACACAGAGTCCCCTTGACTTTTCCCGACAGAATCCCAGACAGGGATTAACTGCTTAGCGGATTCTCCGGGTTTCCTGATAACAGCGAACAAATCTTATCATCGTAAACAAGATGCTAATGGAATCAGACCAGTTACTGAGAATTCAAAAGCTGTGATTGGAAGAGAATACTTGCACGTTGTTGAGTGTAACATATCAACAAAAAAACGAAACGACATACAACAATATCAGGATAGATGAAGAAAAAGAAGGGAAAAAAACAAAGCATGCATGTTTCCATTTATTATGAATCAGGACACACTGCTCTGCTTTATGGTTGCTAGAATGCAAACTGGGATGCTGTCATCCTTATTTATCCATAGTAAGTGATTTACATTGAGTGTTTCTCACACAGTGTCATTTATTTTGCTCTTGAGCTTTGAATATGCCAACAGAAAAAATAAAAATAAAAATCATATATCTTTGGCATATCTTTACCCTCTGGCTTCATAATAGTGAAGTTTAACTGTTCCCACATATCAACCATATCACCAAACACATCCATTATACTTCCACAGCTAGAGGCTACATGTGACGTGAGTAAATGCTCACAGCAAAACTAACTGGCAATGAGATTGCCTCTGTTTGTGCTGATCTCTTAAAAAATGCACTCAGTGAGTGTGTTTACATGCATCTTAAGCCGATTATGCTTAATAAGCACGAGGTCATGTAGACGTGGTTACTTGCTAAGTCATAAACGTCTTAAGCGTAAACCGGTCGACACAGGTAGTTTTTTGCCTCTTATTTTGAGCGGCATGTAAACGCATCAACCTGCTTTCTGTCGGCTTGTTGAAGTGCGCATGTGTGTTACGTGACAGAAATGCGTCCTTAGTGCAGATTTAAAGGGGTGGTTGATTATGATTTCACTTTTCTAACGTTAGTTAGTGTGTAATGTTGCTATTGGGCATAAACAACATCTGCAAAGTTACGACACTCAAAGTTCAAAGCAAAGGGAGATATTTGCTTTTAAAGAAATCATTTTTTAAGGACTACAACAAACGGCTGGTAGAGACTACACCACATTCCTCCCGGGTTAGTGACATCACCAACCCTAGAATTTACATAAACCCCGCCCCCGGAACATGATTTATAGATTATCAAGACAGAATATGCTAATCAATGACTAGAAGATAACTACATAAGCTACATAAATTCATTAACTAACCATTCAGAAATGTTGTCTACATGTTGTCACTTCTTCTCGAGTCTCTCCATCTTTGTCTGACTCCGGTTTGAACATAAAAGGCTAAAAGTTTTTGACATTTTCAGTGCATGTCTGTGTGAGGTAAAAGAACACAAGCTCTTGAAGCTCCGCCCCCTGTGCTGGGAGCAGCAGCTCATTTGCATTTAAAGGGACAGACACAAAAACTATATATAAAAATATCTGGGGTATTTTGAGCTGAAACTTCACATACACACTCTGGGGACATCAAATACTTATTTGACATCTTGTGAAAAGGGCATTATACCACCCCTTTAAGCACATCCAGACAGACCAGGAAAGGAAGAAGGAAATATATCACAAACGCAGACTCTTTTTCATGGCCCAGAAAATGATAAAAATGTCCTCTCATCTCGTGCAGCAGAAGTGGCTCAGTCAAAACGACATGACAAATGAAATACTCAGAAACCCAAATGATAATGTTTTGACATCACACAGGGGCATGACCTGATTTATTAATAAAGTCACGTAAACACGGTGTGCGTTGGCAGGTGACTGGTTTGCATGTGAACTGGGAAAACTGGTTATTTCAATAAGCTGATATTTGTGAGTTATCAGCTTACTGTTGTGCATGTAAACAATGAGCTCGACACAGCCTAATGGAAGGATTTTAGAGATCTGTTATTGCAGATCTTCCTCTGATGTCAGTATCGCTCTTGTTTTTGTCTTTTCCGTCATGTTGCTCTGACACATCGAGTTCAATCAGAGCGAGCGGGAATAACAGAGCGTGACTGTTTCATTAGTGTTTCGTGGGAGAATCACTGCAGTGTCAGTGTAAGTACACACACTATCACAACACCTCGCTGGCCCAGTGCTGTTGTGATGAACGGAGGTGTTTATAAGACAGAAACACACACTCTGATGTGCGACTGCTTTGGTTTGTGGGGTTGTGTTCAAGCTGGTTCCTGAAATATTTCGGGTTCAGACCTCATAAGGTTGATTATTGTATTATCACCATTGAGTTTTGCATCTTTCAGTGCACGTCTCTATCTATCTATCTATCTATCTATCTATCTATCTATCTATCTATCTATCTATCTATCTATCTATCTATCTATCTATCTATCTATCTGTCTGTCTGTCTGTCTGTCTGTCTGTCTATCTATTGTTCTATCTATCTATCTGTCTGTCTGTCTGTCTGTCTGTCTATCTATCTATCTATCTATCTATCTATCGTTCTATCTATCTATCTATCTATCTATCTATCGTTCTATCTATCGTTCTATCTATCGTTCTATCTATCTATCTATCTATCTGTCTGTCTGTCTGTCTGTCTGTCTGTCTATCGTTCGTTCTATCGTTCTATCTATCTATCTATCTATCTATCTATCTATCTATCGTTCTATCTATCGTTCTATCTATCGTTCTATCGTTATATCTATCTATCTATCTATCGTTCTATCTATCTATCTATCTATCTATCTATCTATCTATCTATCTATCTATATGTATGTCTGTCTGTCTGTCTGTCTGTCTGTCTGTCTATCGTTCTATCTATCTATCTATCTATCTATCTATCTATCGTTCTATCGTTCTATCTATCTATCTATCGTTCTATCTATCTATCTATCGTTCTATCTATCATTCTATCTATCGTTCTATCGTTATATCTATCTATCTATCTATCGTTCTATCTATCTATCTATCTATCTATCTATCTATCTATCTATCTATCTATCTATCTATCTTTCTGTCGTTCTATCGTTCTATCTATCTGTCTATCTATCTATCTATCTATCTATCTATTATATCGTTCTATCGTTCTATCTATCGTTATATCGTTCTATCTAACTATCTATCTATCTATCCATCTATCGTTATATCTATCGTTATATCGTTATATCTTTCTATCATTCTATCTATCTATCTATCTATCTATCTATCGTTCTATCGTTCTATCGTTCTATCTATCGTTATATCTATCTATCTATCGATCTATCGATCTATCGTTCTATCTATCTATCTATCTATCTATCTATCTATCTATCTATCTATCTATCTATCTATCTATCGTTATATCGTTCTATCTATCTATCTATCTATCTATCTATCTATCTATCTATCTATCTATCGTTATATCGTTCTATCTATCGTTATATCGTTCTGTCTGTCTGTCTATCTGTCTGTCTGTCTATCTATCTATCTATCTATCTATCTATCTATCTATCTATCTATCTATCTATCTATCTATCTGTCTATCTATCTATCTATCTATCTATCTATCTATCTATCTATCTATCTATCTGTCTATCTATCTATCTATCTATCTATCTATCTATCGTTCTATCGTTCTGTCTTTCTATCGTTCTATCGTTCTATCTATCTATCTATCTATCTATCTATCTATCTATCTATCTATCTATCTATCTATCTATCTATCGTTATATCTATCGTTATATCTATCTATCTATCTATCTATCTATATATATATCTATCGTTATATCTATCTATCTAGGCTACGACGCAAGTTAGTATAGAAGAATAAACATCATCAGCATGAGGTAGTGGTAAACAAATAGAGCAAGATCAATCACACTTTGGCATTTGTGGTTTTTATGTGTGCTGAAAAAAAGGGGAGAGAGTGAAATGGTAGAATATGGATGCAGTCATGGTTAGGGAAGAGAGGCCAATCTTGCAAATGGACCTTGAGGTGGGTAGTTTTAAATTTTAGTTGCATTAATCAATACGCCGTTTCATGTTGCATTTTTATTGGCTCGTCAGTATCTGTAGGTCGTTAGCAGCAAACACACACTGTGAGATGATCATGATGAATTCTGACAGTCAGTAAATGATCACAGGCTGTCTTTGGTTGCAAGACCGTGACAATAGCCATCTTTAACCTCTCTCACTGTACAATCAAATCATACAGTGTGTACCAGACATTACATTGCATTCAGTGTGTACGTTTGATCAGTTCATGCATTCCCTGGGAATTTAACCCATGACCTTGTATTTCTAATGGCATGCAGTTGCAGAACTGTTGTCTCAGGGTATATTCACACCAGGAAAGTCCGATAGTTTACTTGCTTTGGTCCGGACCAAATACAATGTTGATTTTTTTTTTTTTTTTTTTTGGTACGGTTCGCTTTCACACTGCTCTTTTTGCAAGTGAACCAAAATTTGTGAACAAAACCACATGTGTGCTAAAGTCGTCCATTCATTGGACAGGAATTCTCAAGCAGGGAAAAGCAGGAAGTGCAAAAACAGGCTCAGCATGGAGATATTTCATCATGCAATATTTGTTCTTTTACTGATTTGGTGTTATTCTCTAAAAACACAATATGAAGAAACTA
This sequence comes from Abramis brama, assembly GCF_963993115.1. NCBI lineage: Eukaryota > Metazoa > Chordata > Actinopteri > Cypriniformes > Leuciscidae > Abramis > Abramis brama. The sequence continues at coordinate 3,762,251 of NC_139969.1, forward strand.
ATGAGCATCATATGATACAATGTCATCTATACGATGTTGTAATTAGGATTTTGCGAAGACGAAGATGTGCTGCAAGACGGTTCTGGCGGAGAGAGCATGCTCTTAACTGATAAAGTTCAAACATTATTAAAAACAAGTGAACAGTCAGTAATAAAATAAGAACAAATACACAAATTACAAGCAGAGATAAATACTAAATAACAAAGTTACAAAGTCTAACAGTAGTATTCAGGTAGGCTACAGAAATTATTAAGCCTAAATGTAAAATAACACTATTTGTTCACTGAAGAAATTAAATATAGTTTCATCTTCCTTAAAGTTGTATTTTGTTATTTTATTAATATTAATAATGACACAGACAACAGTAGGAATATTGGGTGTCTGCTGTCACTTTAAGACCGAATGCATGGACTGAAAAAAATTACAAACATCAAATATGACATAACGAGAAAATACTTGCCGAGATGGGTAGACGAGTTTTTAACATAATATAAATGATATATAAATATATATGACGTATATGCATGCAAATATTTCTTAAATATATACATGCATGTGTGTGTATTTATATATACAAAATAATTATACACAGTACACAAACATATATTATTTAAACACAGACTTATTTTGGATGCGATTAATCGTGATTAATCTTTGCCCAGCACTAATTATGACATTTAGAAAAATGTAGCATTGGTGCATGTTTAAATAAAAATAAAAAATAGCTGAGAAAATGAACACGAACATCAGTTTCCATAAAATCACAGAAGTGGGTGTATTTTGTTGTTTGTCTGGACATGTCATCCAGTTTGAAGTGTTGTAAAGCCAATAGTGAGTATAGGCGCTCGCTGTAAACGTCGTAGTCCTGTTGTTGACTTCTGGAGACAGTGATTATTCAGGCCGTTGTCATAGGAACGCAGACAGTAGCTGTAAACAAACGTCTCCATCAGTCTTCACGACAAAGCCCTTGAGAGAAGTTTCATCGTATTTTTGCTTTTCTGGTCCTTAACAAGCCTTTAGCAGAGAGAGACATCGAACAGCAGAGAGTAACCTTGTAGCATTATTAAAAAATGTGTTTGCACATGCTTATGTTATCTTCAGGTGCCAAGGTTACGTGAAATGTGAGGCTGGACGGTAAATATTGACCCTCCATTAGAGACCTGAGCAATTCATTAATGTTGACCGAAGCAGAACACTCAGATCCAGGAAGCATCTCTGTAGCAGCTAATGTTCAACTAAACACAAGGACAGTTAGTAAAGAGAGGTCTATCTATCTATCTATCTATCTATCTATCTATCTATCTATCTATCTATCTATCTATCTATCTATCTATCTATCTATCTGTCTATCTGTCTATCTATCGTTCTATCTGTCTGTCTGTCTGTCTGTCTGTCTGTCTGTCTGTCTGTCTGTCTGTCTGTCTATCTATCTATCTATCTATCTATCTATCTATCTATCTATCTATCTATCTATCTATCTGTCTATCTGTCTGTCTGTCTGTCTGTCTGTCTGTCTATCTGTCATTCTATCTATCTATCTATCTATCTATCTATCTATCTATCTATCTATCTATCTATCTATCTATCTATCTATCTATCTATCTATCTATCTATCTATCTGTCTGTCTATCTGTTGTCTGTCTGTCTATCTATCTATCTGTCTATCTATCTGTCTATCTATCTATCTATCTATCTATCTATCTATCTATCTATCTGTCTGTCTGTCTGTCTATCTGTCGTCTGTCTGTCTGTCTGTCTGTCTGTCTGTCTGTCTGTCTATCTATCTATCTATCTATCTATCTATCTGTCTATCTGTCATTCTATCTATCTGTCTGTCTGTCTTTCTATCGTTCTATCTATTGTTCTATCTATCTATCTATCTATCTATCTATCTATCTATCTATCTATCTGTCTGTCTGTCTGTCTGTCTGTCTATCTATCTATCTATCTATTGTTCTATCGTTCTCTGTTGTTCTATCGTTCTATCTATCTATCTGTCTGTCTATCTGTCTGTCTATCTATATCGTTCTATCGTTCTATGTGTTGTTCTATCTATCTATCTATCTATCTATCTATCTATCGTTCTATCGTTCTATCGTTATATCGTTATATCTATCTATCTATCTATCTATCTATCTATCTATCTATCTATCTATCTATCTATCTATCTATCTATCTATCTATCTGTCTGCAAAGCATTGCAAAGTGTCCTTAAGGTCCTGAAAGGCACTATAAAACTATTACATTATTAAATGTAAAAATGGCTAATATATTTTATCATATTTTAATATGATCTACTCTAAGTATTTTGATGTGGCATTGTCTTAATTTATTTCATTACATTATGAATTAGCTCACAGGAATGAGAATTAGCTCACCTTTTTTTTTTTTTTTTTTTTTTTTCATTATTAAATACAGTGTTTTGGACTCTACCATGATGTTTTGCTACAGTATTCTTTGAAAGGACCCTGCATTTTAAATATCATAGTATGTGAATTTGCTAATCAAACAACTCCCATGGTATATTTCAAAATACCATGGTATTTGAATCCGATCCTCACAGTATTTTTGTAGTAAGTGTAGTGAAGCAGATTCAGAGCAAGTCCAAAGATGTGTGTGTGTTGTGTCAGGCAGCAGATGTCCCGTGTCCTCCCGGGTGTGTGTGTGTTAGTGACTTTGGGTCGACCTCAGTTGTGTCTCTGCTCAGTCACAGCGCTGGACTGCAGCGTCAGTCAGGACAGATCAGCAGATATTAGATATCAGTCAACCTTGATAAGACTCAGTATACGCGAATATCCACATTATTCCTGTGGATACAACTTCCCTTAAGCTGTAAACAATCAGTGAAAGACCATAGCCATATGGACGCAATAATATATATTTTTAAACTGTGCACAATGGCATTACATTATTCTACTCACCCTTCAACAATTGAACATTAAAAGGACATTTAAAAGCGTCAACAAGGTACTTTCAACAGACCATGAATAACCCCAAAACCGTGAATCTTTCCACAGCAAAATCGGACGGTAAAATGTCACTGTGGTAATCTGTATTAACATACGTTGCCTTAATACATTTTTTATTTTATTTTTATTTACTTCAGCATTGCGTGATACTATTTCAAAGCGATTTCAGTCATTTTGACAGATATTTAAATTATATTTACCTGTGAAAACAAACCTGGAAAGAGACGTGAAGATTTGAGGAGAATAACGAGAGATTCTTCGTGCATTCCGGTGAATTATTAATGGCATATACCGTAAATTAAATCGGGAGAACAGACCACAAATGTGCAGTATATGTTGACCTTTTTCATACTATTACAGAGGAATGCAAAAGGAAAAAAAGAAAATAATCACGAGGAAAAGAAAGCAGCTCTTGCCATAGATATTCTTGTTATAACAAGTTAAAATACCAAGTGTAACATTATTCTCATGTTATTCTTAAATAACACATGAAAGAAAACTGACAGCTCATTGAGTCAAACTGACGGATCAGCTTTGTTTGTAGGGCAACCTTATGATTTGAAATGATTCGTTTCAGTCTTTTCGAATTCCCCAAACCGGAAGTGCTTCCCATAATTCAAAACGCAGTAAACTCATCAGGAATAAGGTGGATACAGCGAGATTTGTGCATACCTAAAAATCTCAAATAAAATGCATGGATGTTGGTGCCAGAGCGGCTGGTCTGAGTATTTCAGAAACTGCTGATATCTGTGGGGTTGACAGAGAATGTCCTGATTCACCGGTGTTACTCCTGTCAGCTGAGAACAGAAACTGAGTCTACGATTCACATGGGCTCGCCAAAACTGGACTATAGAAGATTGGAAAAACGTTGCTTGGTCTGATGAGTCTCGATTTCTGCTGCGACATTTGTGTGGTCAGAATTTGGCATAAACAGCAAGAAAGCATGAATCCATCCTGCCTTATGTCAACGGTTCAGTCTCCTGCTGGTTGTGTAATGATGTGTTCGATATTTTCTTTGGGCCTTTAGTACCAATTGAACATTGTTTAAACACCACAGCCTCCCTGAGTAATGTTGGTGACCATGACCATCCCTTTATGACCATAGTGGACCATCTTCTGATGGCTACTTCCAGCAGGATAATGGGCCCTGTCACAAAGCTCATCTGAAACTGGTTTCTTGATCATGACAGTGAGTTCACTAAACTCAAACGGCCTCCACAGTCTCCAGATCTCAGTCTAATAGAGCAGATTTAGGATGTGCTGGAACAGGAGATTCACATCATAGATGTGAAATCTGCAGAAACTGTGTGATGTGATCATGACAATATGGACCAAAATCTGTTTCCAGCACCTTGTTGAATCTCTGCCATCAAGAATTAAGGCAGTTCTAAAACTCACCGGCCACTTTATTAGGTACACCTTGCTCGGTACTAGCAAGGTGTACGTGTACGTGTCGTGTGTATATATATATATATATATATATATATATATACTGTGTCTGTATATATGAAGACTTCAGATGCAAAAGCCTCTAAGTGCAATCTGAAATTTTCTTCTAGAATGATCATTTGCATCAAGCTCGTATATTTAATATATATACACACACTCACCGGCCACTTTATTAGGTACACCTTGCTAGTACCGAGTTGGACTCCCTTTTGCCTTTAGAACTGCCTTAATTCTTGATGGCAGAGATTCAAGATATATAAGGTATATATATATATACAGTACCAGTCAAAAGTTTGGAAACACTACTATTTTTAATGTTTTTGAAAGAAGTCTCTTATGCTCATCAAGCCTGCAGTTAAAAAAAAAACAAACAAAAAAAAAACAGTAATATTATGAAATATTATTAAAATTTAAAATAATGGTTCTCTTTTTTAATATATTTTAAAATGTAATTTATATTTGTGATGCAAAGCTGAATTTTCATCAGCAATTACTCCAGTCTTTGGTGTCTTATGATCCTTCAGAAATCATTCTAATATGATGATTTGATACTCAGTTATTATCAATGATGGAAACAGTTGTGCTGTTTAATATATTTTTTTGGAATACTTTTTTCAGGATTCATTGATGAGTAAAACGTTAACAGCATTTATTCATAAAAACAGCATTTATTCAAAATAAAAACATTTCTAACAATATAAATCGTTACCATCACCTTTTATCAATTTAACGCATCCTTGTTGAATTAAAGTACTAATTTCTTACAAAAAAAATAGTTATTGTTCCCAAACTTTTGAACGGTAGTGTATATTGTTACAAAAGATTTCTATTCTAAATAAATACAGTTCTTTTTAACTTTTTATTCATCAAATAATCCTGAAAAAGGTACCTCAGGTTATAAAAAAAATATTAAGCAGCACAACTGTTTCCAACATTGATCATAAATCATCATATTAGAATGATTTCTGAAGGATCATAAGACACCAAAGACTGGAGTACTTGCTGATGAAAATTCAGCTTTGCATCACAAAAATAAATTACATTTTAAAGTATATTAAAAAAGAGAACCATTATTTTAAATTGTAATAATATTTCATAATATTACTGTTTTTTATTTTTATTTTTATTTTTTTACTGCAGGCTTGATGAGCATAAGAGACTTCTTTCAAAAACATTAAAAATAGTAATGTTTCCAAACTTTTGACTGGTACTGTATATATATATATATATATATATATATATATATATATATATATATATATATATATATATATATATATTAAGGTATATATTGTTGGCCCATATATATACTGTGTATATATATATATATATATATATATATATATATATATATATATATATACACAGTATATTAGTATTAGTATATTAGGGAAATGCACGGTATATCAAAAAATCTGACTGTTTGCTAAAAGAAAACTCATCCTGCTGATTTGAGTGGCAAATTCTGGCTATGTGCAGATTATTTTGGTGTAATGAAGTGTTTTTTGAATGTGGAATAAAGAATGGCTGAATGTTTTCTGCTTCCTCCACAAAGACCTCCTGCTGGATGGCAGATGGAGACGAACCTCACCCAGAGTTTCAGAAAAAACAGATCCTGGACCTGTAGATACAACCTCAGCCTTTCTAAACCAATTGACACATTCTGATCTGAGATTCTGGGACATTTTTTAGGGAGAGAGAATAACCTCTATCTGCAACAAAGACAGATGACTGAAGCTTTGTGCTCATGCTGAATAGAGCGAGTGTTTCCGTTGTGTGTAATTTCATCACAAATGCTTTAACACAACTAAAAGTCCCTCGAAAACACATTCTAGCCTGTATTCACCATCATGGAAATTATCAAACGTTTACATGGAAGAGAAAACACTTTTCTGTGGGTGTGATTGTAGGTTCAGATATTCTTTGTAAAGCTATTCTGGAACAATATTGCTTGTGAAAAGCGCTATACAAATGCATTTAATTGAATTTATACCATTAAAAACCCCTATTCACACCAAAAGTGAAACAAAAAAAGGCTAAAAGAATTGATCATGAATTATCCATCAACTTGTTCATTTGAATATTTAGCAAAAAAAGAAAAAAAATATCACTATGGTACAGTGTTTTTTTTTTTATATATATATATATATATTCAAAATCTTGCAAAAAAAAAACGCAGCACACTAGAACTAACACGGCAGATCAGTTGATTTACACACTAAATACCTTAAAAACATGATTTTCTACTTGTATGCTAACTTTAAGTCATGTCTGTTTGGGTAGAATATGAAATCATAAATATATTTCTGTATTCATTGTAATATATCTAAGCTGTTATAGTGACTGTTTCTGGAAACAGAAAAAAAAATCCCTTTTGTTTTGATCTGTTTCCGTCATCCTGATTTAGATGTGTGTGCGTGTGTGTGTGTGTGGGGGGGGGGGGTGGAATCGGAGGACGGGTTGTGATCTGATTTGGGACGAGGCCAGACAGCAGGATTAGTGGACTGTGATTATCTAAGCCTGAACGCACCACTGTTGTGAGCACTACCTGTAATGCCTCTATCTGATTTTCTCTCCTTGTACTACTCAACCTTTTTTTCTTTTCACAAGAACATGCAATATTTGTGTTACTCAGAGGTTGCTCTATACATACTCTACCGTTCAAAAGTTTGTGGTTGGTAAGATTTTATATTATATTAAATATAGTCTCTTCTGCTCAACAGGGCGACATTTATTGGATCAAATATACTAACAGTGATATTGTGTGAAATATTATTATAATTTTTAAAACAACCGTTTTCTATGTGAATATAGTAAAATGTAATTTATTCCTGTGATCAAATCTGAATTTTCAGCATCATTACTCCATTCTTCAGTGTCACATGATCCTTCAGAAATCACTCTAATATGATGATTTGCTGCTCAAGAAACATTTATGATTATTATCGATGTTGAAAAAAAGTTGTGCTGCATATTTTTGTGAAAATAAATATTGTCAGGATTTTTTGATGAAGAGAAAGTTCAAAAGAACAGCATTTATTTTAAAATAGAATTTTTTGTAACATTATAAATGTCTTTACTGTCACTTTTGATCAATTTAATGCATCCTTGTTGAAAAAAAGTTTGTATTTCTTTAAAAAAAAGTACTTACTGACCCCAAACTTTTGAACAGTAGTATATAAGGATAAGGATACTTTTAATTATCAATCTATGTTTCTTAAATTTCTCCAGAGGAATAAAAATAAGCACACGTTAATCAATTCCTTTAAAATGAATGTGGATAACAGCTCAGATCATTTGATCTGGGTGAAATTTGATGTGAAATGTCGGCAACACTTTATTTTACAGTAAGTACAATTACTTACAACTAACCCTCAACCAAACCCTAATCCTACCCTAACCATATAGTAAGTACATGTAGTTGCTTAATATTACTCAGTACTTAAATATATAATTACACTGTAACAATGACACCTTAAAATAAAGTGTAACCGAAATGTCCATATTGACGTAATTATAGAATTCAGTAAAAATCTAGATTTTTCTCTATAAAATCTTATTACTAAAGGAGACACAATTGAGATATTTTTCGTCAGTTTGCAGTAGCAGAGTACAGGCGTGTTGTGATGCCTTTCCAAAATAGATAATCGTACAAATATAAGAAGGACTGACTCCAGAATATCATATTCTTGTCCCACGTTTGAATTGTGAATATTTGCTATGTGTTCCTCTAGAGCAGATGCGTGGGATTATCGTTGCAGATGTTTTGTAACTGTATTTGTGTTTGCATGCTAGCGAGGGCTGGAGAGAATTAGGCTGAGAGTATTTTGCGCACTAATGCATTAAAACAGTTTGTGTAACATGATCAGTGTGTGTGCATTACTTGTGCTTAGACGTTGCAGTCTTTCTGGAAATTACAAAAGTCATTGCCACAATGCTGGTGTGTTCTGGTTGGTTTCCAAGGCACTGCAAATGTAGATTTTAGCATGTTTGGCAGTTGTGCAGTTGCTAGAGTATTCTAGAGGGTTCAGTGCATTCAAGGGCCCTATCCTACACCCGGCGCAATGCAGCGCCAAGTGCGACACAAGTGTGTTTTGCTAGTTTCAGCCCGACGCAGTTATCATTTTCACGTCCTGCGCCATGTTGTTTAAATAGCAAATGCATTTGTGCGCCCATGGGCTGCTGGTCTGAAAACGAGGTGTGTTCAGGCACATTGTTGGCGCGTTGCTATTTTGAGGCAACAGAAATAGACTGAGCCATTGACCAACTGAAACCTGGTCTAAAGTCAATGGCGCAATATTATTATTTTTTTGTTATTTAAAGAGCGCGTTAGTAATGTGCGCCTATAGGCGGGTCCACAACACATGTACACTCTGCATATTACACACACAGGGACGCACAGCAGCACCCAAACATGCCAAATATTTAAAATAAAAGGATTACAATGTAAAAGATTATTATTGTGTACATAAAGATATGGTGAATCCGGCTTGTCCCGAAGATGTTCTGCTTGCGCACTTTTACCTCGCGCACGAGCAGATCCGTTTGCGCTCTGGAGACGCGTTCGGTCTTTCCACTATCAAATTCCGTCATGTAAATAGCGAATCCGCCATGGCGCGAGCGCAACTGGCATTTAAAGGGAATGGGAGATGAGACTCTGATTGGTTTAACGCACGTATATCCCAAAACACACCCATTACTCATTAAGAGAATAGAGACAACCCTTTTAGACCATTTTTCCCGTCGTTAAACTAGCAAAAGTGGATTCGGACTCACCCTAAGTGAACTCGCTTTAGACCATGCGCTTAGATCGTTAAAATTGGGCCCAAGGTATTCAAACATATAAAACTCAATGCAAGTCGCTTTGGATAAAAGCATCCACCAATTGAATTAATGTAAAATGCAAGTGTAAATATACAGCTCTTGTCAACAAGACACATGATTTGAGGAATCATTCATGTCTGGTCCATGAGTTGCACACTGAAGTTCAATAGTTTGTCTGAGGAGTAATAGTAGTAATAGAGATTCTTGACTTGAGTTTGTGTGGCAGCTAGTGGTGATGACTTCATTGGAGGGTGTCTGAACGTGAATGGGGGAATTGTGAACTGTAAATTGTAACCATATTGCAGACTCAGCCAAGCCCACATAAAAATCACCTCATCATCTCATCTCCGCCTTTGTTTTGGAGTTGTATCTAGGTTTTCTCTCACTCTGTTGCTGTGTTCACTCTGTTGCCTGTACCCATCTCACACTTTCCATCTGTCTGGCCATAAATGATTCAAGCTAGCGCAGCCATCAGCAGCAGCTATTTAAGTTCAGCGAATGACTCAAGATAGACCAGCAGTAAGCAGGGCAAAGTTTACCTAGTACTTACATTTTTGATTTAAGTAAGAGCTCATGTGCGGTCAGCCAATGATTATAGCAACATAATTGGATGTGTTTATTTTTCTGTTAGCTTAGCTACCAACACATTTACTGACTAACTTGCTCAGTACGATTCTCTTGAAACTGTTGCTCTGCCGTGACAGTAGTTGATCTGAAGGAGAGATGATCGAGACGGTTCATGCTAATGTGTGCGCCTCTCATGCCAACACTGAGAAGCAACTCATGTGGTTCATTCGGCTTGATTTCACCCTATATGTAACAACCTGAAAATATATTAAACTTCATTTGGTTACACTTTATTTTACAGTGTTCTTGTTACATGTACTTACCGTAGTAATAACAGTAAATTATGCATAATTATATGCAACTAACCCTCAACCAAACCCTAATCCTACCTTAAATCTATAGTAAGTACATGTAGTTAATTAATATTACTCAGTACTTAAATGCATAATTACACTGTAACTATGTCACCTTAAAATAAAGGTTTACACATGTTAAAGGTAAGTACATGTAACATATGTAACAAGGACACTGTAAAATAAAGTGTTACCCTTCATTTTTCAGCAGATTTGCTGTTCACCATATTATTACTATTCTAGTCCAGTCAGCGTGCTCTTGATTATCATTAAGTTTTCAGGCCACAGCCATTTCTTTTAATGTTTAATCCTTGGTAATGTTTGGCTACCATCTTGTTTTTTTCCTGATTCACATATGCTGCATTTCATTCAATTCAAAATCAAAATTTCGAAAGAACGGCACTTCAAGTTGAACATCCATCTTGAAAACTGGGAAAACTGGGAAATCCCAAACTTTGTAGAAATCCCAAACTAGCATTGTTTATTCTCTGCATTTAAGTTTCCAGATTTTCTTTTCTTTTATGTATTACTTGTGTCATTTTCTGAGATATAAAGAAAGAATTCGGCTTTGAATGCAACGCAGCTGAGTTTCATTCAAAGGTCTGCCATAAGGACCAGCACCTGTAATTCACTTAATAATAATAATTAAGCTTGATATGATATTCAAAATTGATGTTGTGATCAAATTGGATGCCGAAATGCTTTTATTCAAAATGAATCATTTATTTACAAAAGCTTCTGTCTGCCCCAGTTGTTCATGAAGGTTACCAGTCCTGGTAACTAGGGTTGGGAATTAAATATTGCAGTGATATTTTTCATTTGATTACAATTTCTGCACCTGAACTTTGTTCAGTTGTATTGATTTGTGCAATACTAATTTGTTTATTCGTACTTATTTTATTATTGTTTACTTGTCTTTAATAATGTTTGATATTAATATTTGTTAGTCTAGTTGTTTTTGCTGTGTTTTTTTTTTCTTTTTCTTTTTTTTTGTTGTTAAAACCATAGGAAAAGGTTAGTGTTCTTTAGGCTTTTTATTTTTCATAAAAATCAGCTGCAACAAAATGTTTTGCCAAAAGACACAGAAATATGATTGATATTAATGTTTAACTAAATATTTTTTACTTGACTGGAATAAATCAAAACTGGCCAATCCAATCCTACTGGTAACTGAAATGAAGATGCACATTTTGTCAATCTACCTTGTCTAACTTTGCTCTTGTTGTCTTTCAGACTGCTCTGCGGAGGAGAGGCAGTAGAGAAACTTTCAAAGATAAGAAGTCTTTAACTCAGGTGTGTACAAACAAACACAGAGATCAATTCACAGGCCTTATACAGAACAACACAACACAAATCTAAACTTAAAAAAACTCCCAGACCTATGAACTCTGAAACATTTTTACTGAAAATATTTTGCCCCTTAAAAAGCATTTATTTAGATATTTTCATTTTTGTATCCATTTTATGTATTCACTAAAGCACAATTTGTACCTGTTTATTGCTACTATAAGATCCATATTTTCATTCAATGTATCAAAAATTGTTCAAACTAATTATTAAATAAAATAAAATAAAATAAGTTTGTTGATTTACTAAATTACTAAAACTGCCTTGTACATTCACATATTTCTTACTTTTCAGGAGGACAGTGCAGATCTGCGCTGTCAGCTACAGTTTGCCAAGGAGGAATCGGCCCTTATGCGTAAAAAGATGGCAAAAATTGGCCGTGAGAAGGATGAACTGGAACAGGAATTGCAGAAGTATAAATCAGTATACGGCGATGTGGACAGCCCTTTGCCCCTGGCGGAGGTGACCGGTGGAGGACCTCACACCACCCGGGAAGCCGAGTTACGGTTACGGCTCAAACTGGTTGAAGAGGAAGCTAACATCCTTGGGAGGAAGATTGTCGAGCTGGAGGTTGAGAACCGTGGCCTCAGGGCGGAAAACGAAGACCTACGCTGCCAATATGAGAGGGATTGCTTTGGGCGCGAACCCTTCTCAAGTGTTCCTACCTCACCGTATGGTGGCGATGCCCTGGAATCTGCAAGCGAATTGCGACGGCACTTGCAGTTTGTTGAAGAGGAGGCAGAGCTGCTGCGTCGCTCCATTTCTGAGATTGAGGACCACAACAAACAACTGACATCCGAGCTCAACCGCTTCAAATTCGGGCCTAGCCAAGCCGACCGGGAGTCCGAAGGAGCTGAGGGTGGAAGTGCAGGTGCAGTCAAACCTGGTAACGGAGGAGGTAATGGTTTTTCGGGAGCAGGGAGTGGCGCCACACTCCAGGAGGAGCTGAAAGCCGCAAGACTCCAGGTCAACGAGCTAAGCGGGAAGGTCATGAAGCTTCAGTACGAGAACCGGGTGCTAATCTCGAATATGCAGCGCTGTGACCTGGCAGCACACTTGGGAATACGCACTAGTAGCCCTGATGTGGATAGTGATCCCGGGCGTAGAGAAACAGATGAGGATGAGACTGCCAGGCTTCTGCTGCTCCACCCTAAACGTGAGGGTCCTGTTGGCGGGGAGAGCGACTCTGATGACTTGTTTGAGAAGACAGCCACGTCTGGATTCGCCAGTGGTGAGAAACCCTCAGATACTGGTGAGCTGGGAGTGGCTGAGTTGGCCCAGCGGAGACGGGAAGACCGAGAGACGCTCAACAACGTCAGGCGTGAAGCTGAACGGCTTGGAAAAACAGTGGACCGGCTCATCACGGATACGGACAGTCTGATCCGCGAAGGTCATCTGGTAGTCCTGGGAGGGGATCTTCTTGTGGAGGGTTCAGAGTTCAGGGGCGATGGAGACTCTGCCGAATCGAAACCCGACTCTCAGGTGCTGGATTCGGTCAACACCCGCATGAGGGCTTTCCGTACAGAACTCCAGCAATTCATGGACAAAGTGGACCACCTAGGGGAGGGTCTACGGGATCGTGTCGATGACCTTTCCCCCATGCCCAACCTCACTGAATCTAGCAGCTTCCTTTCCACCGTTACCTCCATGTCAAGAGACTCGCCCATCGGCACACTGGGAAGGGATCTGGTGACCGACTTCCAGGTAGGATATGTGTAACCCGACCCTTCATCTTTATTCAGTGTTTGCAATCACATGACATGGCGACTTCCTTTTTCCTTTGCTGCTTCCTCATTTGAAAGTCCCTTTTTGAGAATGCATACACCTTTGTATTAATTCTGCATCTTCATGTCCATATACTGCCAGTCTTGAAAGTCCTGAATGCACCACAAAGGAAGCTATTCAACTAACTTTGGCTGGCATGATTTGTCAACTCAATGTATATGTAAGGCAAAACGAAATGTTGAGGGATAGTGAAAATTCTGTCATCATTTACGCCTCATAATTTTCTTCGTTCTGCAAAACACTCAAGGTGATATTTTAAGAATGTTTCAGCTGTTTTTGTCCATATTATGAAAGTCAATAGGATCTAAATTTTTCAAGCTCTAAAAAAGACGTAAAGGTAGAGTCCAAATTAATTCATATATTGCGACTGGTATGTTCTAACTCCTATGATTTGTGGTCTGTGTCACTGTATTTGATGTAGTCTATGTATGCATGAGTTGACCATGAGTTTCAAAATCAACAAAGGCATATTTTTTTATCATGCAAAGTGATATCAGTTGAGTCATATAGACACCTTTATGTCTTTCTTGCAGCTTGAAAGTTTTAAAAGTTGCATTGACAAAAAAAAATCTTAAAATATGATCGACTGTGTTGTTCAGAAGAAAGAAAATTCTACAATTTTTGAACGACATGAGGGTGCGTAAATAATGATGGATGAACTATTCCTTTATAACTCTATAAGTCAAGCTTTGCTCTGGATGCATCAATTGAATGTAGACAGTAGAAGTAAACATTTCCTTCACTGGTAACACTACTTCCTATTGCTAAAGTTTGATTTCATCAAGCTACGACTGCAGGCATCCATGCAAAACCCTAAATAAGTTGTCTCTGTTCTCTTACCCATGACAAAACTCATCAGGGGAAATGGAAAGACTTGCTTGATGTGTGGAGCTGTAGGCAGAGTATTTGACTTGTAAAGCTGGTTATCCAGTTGCCTTGTTTTACATCAGTGATACGTCTGATCATTTGTTACAAATTATGTGTGAAAAAGATCCATGTGAAAGATTAATGGGAGTTTTGTGAGAAGAGTAATGTTCTGATAGACCTGCTCTGAGATTAATGAGACGGTAAAATAGCAGGAGACACAACAGAAGACAGAGTTGGTGAGATGTTTGTGACGGGTGCTTGCTTTTTTAAATTCGCTTTAAGATTAATAACCTCAGCATAACATACAGCTTAAATGTAGGCAGGTGAATAGGGGTGTAACGGTTCTCAGTATAAAAATCCAACCGTACTGTTCTGCACACACTTGCACTGCGGTTAATCTCAAATCTGATGACGCATATATAAAATATATTGTTGACAATAACAATGCATAAAAAAGAAAGATAGAGTTCGGCTAATGTATGTTTCTGTCAATGCATACATATTCTGGCTTCTCAATATGTTACAACAGCGATGATCAAAAAAAAGTGGACAAAACAGTCACTCTGTGTAAACTTTGTTCGTATGCTCGGCGTATATGACCAGTCATTTACGCCGTCATCACCCGGGTGTTGATCGCGCACGAGCACTGGTGTGACCTGAACAGCACACGTTGCTATCTGTGTTAAACTAAACTCACTTGCACGTGATTTTAAGCCTTGCCAATTTAAACAATCAAGAGCGAGAATACAAAAATGGGAACTTGAGCGTGCTATGAGAAGATTTGTATGTGCACATCGTGGAAACAGAAAGCCGCGTCTCAGACAATGCGCAAATATTGAGTTCTCTTTCAAGTCTTGCGCTTGAACGGACAAATTCACACAAAAATTATGTCAACATGTCCGTCTTGGTGAGCATCCTACCAAACATAGCCGATGTCTTAAGTGAACATAAACAGTCGAGAAAGACAAAGCATGTGTACTGAATCAGTGCATTGTCTTAAAGTGACAGCAGCCTAATATTCCTGCTGTCTGTTTTTAACGTAAATCAAACAACAAAAGACAAGGAAATCACTCACTGCTCTTGACTGAATAACTTTTGCAACTTTAATAAGGATCAATCTTTAATTTATACAGTGAAATATGCAATGTTATTTTACATTTGATTAATTTATTCAATTTCTGTACCTGAAAACTACTGTTAGATACCTGAAAAACCTGAAAAGCACTGGTTATTACATTTGCATCTTTGCTCTTTTGTCTTTATTTGTGCTGTTGCTTGAAGTTAAATTGTTTAATAGCACATTCCAAACCATACCGAACCGTACCGAAACCCTGACCCTAAAACCGTGATGCATACAGAACCGTGAACCGTTACACCCCTACAGTTGAACAGTTCTGCCAGATGCCCAGAACAACACTCATTCACCAGCATTAACACTTTATTACATGTGCTACTTTTATGTAAATTAATTTTCTGCATGCATGGACTATCCTGATGACCTGATGTATTTGCCAAAATGTGCAATGGGGAACACTGCGTGGAATAGTCTATCCCACAATGCAATGCACATTTCCTTTACCCACACATGACTGAGTGCCACCCGGCTCAGCCAAGATACCCTTACCTCTCCTTTCCTAGCAGTAACCACCATGAACACCTGCATCTGTTCCTGCCCTCTCTTCATTCCCACAATCACATTTTGCAGGGTTCAAAACTGACTGTGCCAATAGCAGGAGAACTGAGAAATATTTGCCTGGCATAAATATCCCTTATAGCTGTATTTTTTTTTTGTCTACACCGATAAAATTATTCTGCTTTTTTCATGCATATTTATTTGTCACAAATAGCTCAAGTCATTGTGTGATTTGCAGCATAATATACTGTATGAACACAAGTGCACAAAAGCTTGAGCGCTTGGCCAGAGCACGTACTTGCATTTTTCAGTGCATCGATGCATGAAGTTGATCTTGCGCCGATAGAAGCTAATACATGAATGCCAGAACGCCTGCTACTCAAATGAGCACAACAGCAATCGCATACTTGGCTAAAGTCTGTTTCTGGCCTTAAACTTCACTTTTGACAAAAATGTGGACATGCATTATGTTTTAAATCCTCATGTTTTCATATGTGTTATCATGTTAGACTTCTTAATAAGGATATCGTAATTAAATTTAGGGATGCATGATATATCGGCCACCATATCGGTATCGGCCGATATATGTTTTAACAGAAAAAATTATAAAAATTTGCTAAGAAAATTTGGCCGATATATTAAAGCCAATAAATATTGTATCATTTTCTTCAGCTAAGACACTTCAGATGCGCACTGTTCACCATGATGGCTTTGAATTGCTTGAAATATTGATTGGGAACATTATAATTCTGTGCTTAGGACATGGATTTTAATGATGAGACTTTTGTTTTTGTAATCAGGCTCTCGAAAATTACACAAAAATTTGGATTTAGATTTATCGGCCAATATATCGGTTATCGGCTCTCAAATATAAAGAATTATCGGTTATCGGTATAGGCCAAAATGTTCATATCGGTGCATCCCTAATTAAATCTTATTTTTATTTTTATTTATTGGCACTTGTCAATTTTGGGCCCTGTTGATGTGGCATGATGCATACTAACATCAGTTAAAATGGCAGTAAAACATGTGTTTCGATCACCTGGGTACTGGTCTTGAGCAAATCTAAGTTTTCTTATTTGCACAGTTAATGCTGATGCAACATATGTGGAGCATGCAGCCATAAATATAAGATATGGCAGATAAGAAGTGCTTACACTGCATTTTTGTTTTCTTTTGGGAATAACCTCCAGAGGCTCCGT
This sequence comes from Abramis brama, assembly GCF_963993115.1. NCBI lineage: Eukaryota > Metazoa > Chordata > Actinopteri > Cypriniformes > Leuciscidae > Abramis > Abramis brama. The sequence continues at coordinate 3,779,247 of NC_139969.1, forward strand.
ATGAATTGTAAACCAACTCTGAATACACTGAATGTCTGTGTCTCTTTATATTTATGTGACTTGCTCATTCTCAGGAATAATGCAGCTGATCTGTCTTTTGTCTCAATGAATGAGTTTCACATGCTTAAGTATCATAAATGCTAAGTTGTCTTAGTAAGCTGACCTCCATAGAACTGCTTTCAGCTTTTCCCCCCTGCTTTGTGCTTTGAAACTGCTTTATGATAACATGAGTCAATTTTCCAACAAATAACCTTTTCTTTAAAACTACGGGTTTGACGTCTATTGGTATTTTTGTAGTTTATCGCATTCTGAGTGTCTGAATGAGATTCCAATCAGAATTCCAACATTTTCCTATTGCTCCACTCCGATTGGTTAATTCACTTATTTGGCTCATGTTCATTGGTGGAACCCGTCGGTTATTTGCATTGGGTCACTTCACTTCAATCCAACCACAGAAACACTCTTCATCAAGCATGAAGTCACAGCTTGTTCATCTCACACCTGTGAACGGTTTGATGTCCCGCACCAGTTAATGAGAACAGCTCCTTTAGGATGTGTGTTTAAAAGCTTCAGCTGCTTCCATCGCATTGGCTGAGCTTCGCTGTGAGCAACATGTTGCCGTCATGCCAAATTCAATCCTACCCGTCCTGGAGCCGTTTGTTATGCCTCATCCAAAAGCCTGTAGCATTATTCTGTTAGTGCTCATCAGGAGTTATAATCTAATCAATACACCAATGGCAGTTATATAGTATAATATAATGTTTGTATGGATATTATCAACTATAATATAGTTGTATATAAAACTATAAAATCTTTCCAAGTTAGTTTAGCAAGCTAATTGTTAATACCGAATTAAAACTGTAATTTTAATTTCTGTTGTATATAACTGTAGTTCTCGAATGGCTTTGCTTTCAGGATGCGGACTTTACATTGAACATCAAGTGACCCAACACAGCACCATGTATATCATATAAAAAAATGGTGTATATCATAATATATTTATTGTGTTAAATCCAATATTTAATTAACTTTAAGTAATGTAGTTAATTATTGAAAATAATACACTGAAAATAATTAAATTTAAAAAAAAAATTATAACTATATAGTGTTTTTTATCAGCTTAATATTAGTAAAGCTAATAATTAAAATAATAATATTTAGAAATGTATTAATTTAATTATTTGCTTAATATATCCAACATAAAGTGAATCAACACAGCACCATGTATATCATATGAAAAAATGGTGTAGATCATAATATATTTATTGTGTTAAATCCAATATTTAATTAACTTTAAGTAATGTAGTTAATTATTGAAAATAATACACTGAAAATAAAAGTTACATAGTTAAATATTAAAAAATAATAATTATAACTATATAGTGTTTTTTATCATTTTAATGATCAGCTTAATATTAGTAAAGCTAATAATTAAAATAATAATATTTAGAAATGTATTAATTTAATTATTTGCTTAATATATCCAACATCAAGTGACCCAACACGTATATCATATAAAAAATTGTGTAGATCATAATATATTTATTGTATTAAATCCAATATTTAATCAACTTTAATTAATGTAATTAATTATTGAAAATAATACACTGAAAATAAAAGTTACATGGTTTAACATTTAAAAAAAAAAAATTATAACTATATAGTGTTTTTTATAATTTTAATGATCAGCTTAATATTAGTAAAGCTAATAATTAAAATAATAATATTTAGAAATGTATTAATTTAATTATTTGCTTAATACGAAAAAAAAGATATATATATATATATATATATATATATATATATAGTTAAATAATTGATATATGTTTTTATTTGAATTATAATTATTATTTGAATTATTAGCTTAATATCAATATTAATTAAGTAATATTTTACAGTCGTATTAGTAAAACACTCCCAAAAGTTCTTGGCTTCGGTGGAGTGGTTTGAGGATCAGGGCTTTGACGGAGGCTTGGCTTTGGCACGACTCCATTAGCGTTGAGTCCCTGCTGTCACTGCACATTTTGGGTTATTGGTTGTAAGACTCATGTATCCCCATCGCATGCGCTTCATAACCAGTGTTTTGCATTCTTTTTTTCCCCCTTGGCCCTTCCCCTCTCCTCTCTTTATCCCTCATCCCGTTCCCAGATGTTTCAGCCCATGATTCTGTTCCTCCTCATTCTCGTTCTCTTCTCATCTCTCTCCTACGCCATCATCTTTAAGTTGGTCTTTCTTTTTGCGCTTTTCTTCGTCTTGTAGCTTTCTTTTTTTCTTTTTTTTTCTTTCTTTTGAATCATTATTATTTAATTCATAATCATTTTTGGAAGTTACGAACAATGTGTCACCCTTTCTTGCATTTCACACTTTTGAGTTTTGCTTAAACCCACCTTCAGTTCCCCCCTCCCACTCTCTCTCGTCTCGTGTGTGTGGATTCTGTTTGTCGTTCACCGATCCCCATGCACCTCCCTCTGTCTCCTCTCCTCCTCTCCCTCCTTCACTCACTCACAGGAGTGGTGTCTAGACCGGCACGGTGGCACGGACGGGTCAGCCACAGCCAGGGGAACCCCTGGACTCAGTAGATACGCCAGAACACACAGTTTCAGACCCGAGGTCAGTGCCTCGTTCATCTGCCTCTGAACTTAAAGACCAGATACGTTTCCAAATGTCCTTGCAGTGCCTCTGTGGACTTCAAACACCTGGCAGCGTCATTAGCAAGATTCTGAACATGCTCAAATATGGACAAACCCAGCCGTTGTGTTACAATTTTAAATTACATTTTTAACCCAGCGTTTGGGCTTGTCCTTATTTGACCCAAAGTTGGGTTAAAACAACCCAGCATTTATATAGGGGTATTACAGATTCCTTTTTCTGTAAAACCTTGGTTATCTTTGGATGAAAATACAGGCGTCGCTGGAACAATAACATGGGGGGATATTTTCAAGAAAAGTGACTTTCCGACATGCATCGTTTTTCTCTGAATGCCATGATATTCCTTAAACATTATGAATATTATGAAAATCCCTTTATTTAGATTTATATTGTTTTAGATAATTGGCATGTTCTGCATGCACAAATTTAATGTGTGTAATAATAGACAGACAAATTGACAATAATATTATTTTATTAAACCAAAATGTTTGCAATTGTTATTAATTTAATTGGCGTTTAATTCATTAATTAATTTAATTAATTGAAAATAAATATTGATGTCAATATTAATTAAAATTATATATATGCCGATGACTGTTATTAATTTAATTGGCGTTTAATTCATTAATTAATTTAATTAATTGAAAATAAATATTGATGTCAATATTAATTAAAATTATATATATGCCGATGACTGATTTTTGTATTTATTTCAATGAATATACAATATTTTAGTTTGAAAAAAAAAATGTTTTAATTTTTTTTTTTTTTGATGGGATTTTCTGGTACTATATTATATTTATGCAGTATTTATAATCCATTTAATCACTTTTTGAGCATTGACCTAAAAATTAAATTTCCAACTTAAACGGTCATAAATCTTGAATGCTCAGAGTACAGACTTCAGTTCGGTCTCTTTTAAAGAAGACACTTGGCAGATTATTGCTGAAGTGATTTTAAAGTGAACTTAAAAAATGTATAGAAGTTTAAGTTTATTATATACAAATTTTTTTTAATTTTTTTTTAATGAAATATTTTTTTTTCCAAAACATGTTTTACTCAAAAACTGGGAGAAAGTCAAAGCCATAAATCTAAACAAGTCATATTTTAAATTTGAGGTTGATATCTCCAAAAAATGAGCTTTCAGTGAGATTCTGTTTGGGCGCAGTACCAAACGCTTCCACTAGATGAAACTCGTTTCCCATTTATTTCCAATGCACTCATTTTTGACCACGAGGAGCACAAGTGTGACTATTTATATACCTTTTCGAATCATGCCCATGATTTGTGCGTGCGTGTGTGTTCATAATTCACATAGCAAGTGCCAAAACCTTTCAGGTTACACTTTATTTTAAGGTGTAATTATATATTTAAGTACTGAGTAATATTAACATGTACTTACTATAGGGTTAGGATTAGGATGAGGGTTTGGTTTAGGGTTAAGTGCATGTAATTATGCATAATTTATAGTTATTACTACAGTAATTACATGTAACATATGTAACAAGGACACTGTAAAATAAAGTGTTACCACCTTTCATACCATTTTGATTAAGTAAAAAAAAAAAAAAAAAAAAAAAAAAAAACGGTCAAAATTGACAGAAGAGCACCAGAAGATCACATGAAAAGCCACAGCTGTCAAAGCCATGCGGAGATAACCAAGGCTTTAATCTGCTTTTTAACATTGAAACAGTCCAGCGAGAGATGTTTTGGTGAGAGTGCTGGAGTGCCTTTCCTTGTGAAAATGTGTAGTACGCATCAAAACAGAGGAAATGTTCACACACTGGTTTTACCATGAAGCTTTCCCATCCTGAAACAAGAATGACCTCAATGTGGTCAAAGATACCAGATCCTAAAAATCTGAACCACAAGGGTTTTGTGTCGGCCTGAAGTATTTATGAATACGGCTCCAGATTTCAAAATAAAAGTTTTATTATTAGAAATGGACATGAACTGAACTTGTGTTTGAGCAGAAAGGAAACGGTGTGTGAACATTGTGTCTCTAGATCCGTTTCAAAACCCTGTGTGTTTGCTATGCCTAAACTTAACAAAATGTTTTAAATAACTTATTTATGGCAAATGCAATCCCACAATGCATTAAATATATAATTATTAAATTATGCATTCAATAATTATTTTATTTCCAAATATTATTGATTAAAATATTTTATAAGAATATAATATCAAATTAAAATTGACTATATTTGGTGTGTTTATGCTTATTTTAATATTTTGTTGTTAACTTGATGCCCATAGTGTTTTCCAAATCCCTTATGAGAATATTTATGATGTTTTCTATGAAGGCAACAAGGCCGTTTTGAAACCGAGTGTGTTTTAGAGGGAAAGGAAAGCCTATGAGACATTTCAGAATGAAGAGCAATTATTCCCAGCTTGTATATCTTTATTTCATTTAATAAAATGTAATAAATCCTTAATGTAATAAAACTGAATGGAAGAGAGCCAGTCGTCATAAAATATCACTTCCAATTATTTTATACCAGGTTATTAGATCAAAAACAACATCCCTGATTTATCTGATGCAACTCAATGAAACTCTAGACAGCCGAGAGCAGTTCGTTCACTCGAATCATTTAATTCACACCATTGTGATTCTTTTGGTTTCTTCTCACTCCACTCGCAACCACTGCTGTTTATTTAAAAGACACTCACCATCCTCTCACGCATACATGTGTCTGTTCAATTTGTGACTGTTTGTAACATGAAAACAACAGCTGGATGTGTGTTAATCATGTCATCGGTTAATATGTATGTGCATTTAATTTGTTGTATGTCTATATGGTTGTCTAAGCTTCGGTTTATGTGCTGCTGCTCAAAGTGAACTCTACACGCTAACCAAAACAGGTGAAAGAACGTGTATTTAATATACACTATATGAATATGCAACATTTCACATTTACCAGCATCATGCTGCCTTCAAGTCCTCCTGAAGTTAAGTCTTATAGTTTTTTAGTCATTTTGACTGGAACAAATGGACGCAGGTAATTTTAGATATTTTCTCACTTTTTGCATTTACTCACAAAGCGGAAAAACTAAGACAAACTAAAAGTACAAAAGATGTGCATTAGTTTATGCAACTTGATTTTGCTTTCAGCTAGTACGTGTAATTTAGCACTTTTCCTCTAAAATCAGCTAAGTCTGTCCAAGACCAGTTATCTTCTGCCATGATATTTTCACTGACTCATCCTCAGAATTCAGAGCTCAAAAACAAAGGCGTTTCTCACTAGTAATTATGACCTGGTGTTGCTGTGTCCATGCGCTTACTCGTTAATGCAGTGACAGCGTATGCTTATTTTACATTATATTTATGCATATGAATCTTCACTCTTACAATTAAAGGGGTCATGACATGGATTTTTTTTTTTTTTTTTAATTATCTTAATATGTTCCTTGAGGTTCATTTATAATGTTAATTAAAAAAAAATATGAAAAAAAAAAAATATATGAAAAAAAATATATATATATACACTACCGTTCAAAAGTTTGGGGTCAGTAAGATTTTTTAATGTTTTTAAAAGAAGTATCTTCTGCTCACCAAGGCTGCATTTATTTGATAAAAAAACAATAATAAAAAAACAGTAATATTGTGAAATATTATGACAATTTAAAATGACTGTTTTCTATTTTAATATATTTTAAACTGTAATTTATTCCTGTGATCAAAGCTGAATTTTCAGCATCATTACTCCAGTCTTCAGTGTCACATGATCCTTCAGAAATCATTCTAATATGATGATTTGATGCTCAAGAAACATTTATGATTATTATCAATGTTGAAAACAGTTATTTACATTTTTATTTCATGATGCTATGATGAATAGAAAGTTCAAAAGAACAGCATTTATTTGAAATATAATCTTTTATAACATTATAAATGTCTTTACTGTAACTTTTGATCTGAAATCTAAAGCTTTTGTAACATTAAACGCTACCGTTCAAAAGTTTGGGGTCAGTAAGAATTTTATTTTTATTTTTGGGGGAAAGAAATAAAATAAATCAATACTTTTATTCATCGAGGATGAGTTAAACTGATCAAAAGTTACAGTAAAGACATTTATAATGTTAGAAAATATTCTATTTTAAATAAATGCTGTTCTTTTGGACTTTCTATTCATCAAAGAATTTTGGAAAAAAAATTTACACAACTGTTTTCAACATTGATAATAATAATGAATGTTTCTTGAGCATCAAATCATCAGATTAGAGTGATTTCTGAAGGATCATGTGACACTGAAGACTGGAGTAATGATGCTGAAAATTCAGCTTTGATCACAGGAATAAATTACAGTTTAAAATATATTAAAATAGAAAACAGTCATTTTAAATTGTCATAATATTTCACAATATTACTGTTTTTTTTTTATTGTTTTGTATCAAATAAATGTAGCCTTGGTGAGCAGAAGATACTTCTTTTAAAAACATTAAAAAATCTTACTGATCTCAAACTTTTGAACGGTAGTATATATATATATATATATATATGCAGAAAAAACTATTATTTTCAACCTTCTTTCTGAGCCTCTGTCTAAAATTATCCATTTTTATGCAGCGGCTCCTTTAAGACTTGTCAATAAACGTCCAGTGTTATGATTAAACGTCATTGCATAGGAAGCAGTATCAACACCGACTCGCTATTGCACGTGAGTAAGTGTTTTGAAAATATTATCCATATAAAACCGTCATTTACAGACAAAGCATTATGAAATGGTTTACTCACGGTTTGTGATGCAGCTGCTGTCAGATTCAATCCAGTTTCTGCTTCATCAAAAGTTTCTTTGCGAACTCTCAATTACACTGTTGCTCCGAAAAACAAAATGCTCCGAACAAACATAAAATCCTCCGACGCGATCCAAAACGCCATTAAAATAAACCATCCACTTGTTCACGAGGCTGGGATCCTTCTGATGTCTGGATAGAGACGCAAATGAGCTGTTTAAACTTGACATTCCTTCACGCCTTCATTTATCCTGTTGTCGGCAGACTCAAGTGTGTGTGGAGTAGGGATGTCACGATACCAAAATTCCAGTAGTCGGTACCGATACCATTAAAATTTTACGGTTCTCGGTACCAATTTTGGTACCACAGCAAAATCTGTTGGAACTATTTTTCTATTTTATTTTACTATTTGAAAAAAATATTAATTTCAATTCAATGACTTTGTTATGTATGACAGTAATCATAAGTAAATAATAAGCATTGAAGGCTACATGCTGTTTAAATGTAAATATTGCTTATAAAACCTTTTAATGCACACATTATTATTAGTAGTAGTAGTATTTGTAATACATGGAGACGTAGCTAAATCTTCTGTACAGTAGCCTAATATAATTATTTCTGTCAAATTCTTCAAGTTAAACCGAACTTTTATTTTGACGGGTTGCCGTGAAGACCTATGCAAATGTGTTCACCCATGTGATGTCACGGATCCTCAAAATCAAAACGAGCTGTTTTTGGAGTTTGAATAAATAAATGCTTTGTTCATAATGAGGAGGACGTTTTCAGCTGTTGAATTTGCAGGATGTTTTAATAGTAAAAAAATACCTCTTACATGTCAAAATTAGATTTCTCATGTCATGATCCCTTTTAGACATTTGTTAGAAACTAACAAACAGCAGCACACAAAACACAGATTTAGTATTTCTTTACTGTAGAAATTAATCTGAATTCATTATGAGCCTCTACATTAATTCTCTTGCATTTGACACCAGAGAGTTTATAAGGAAACCGTTGCAATAAGAATAGTGTCCTAATATATTTTTATTTATCAATACTACAAACATAAAAGCTAATTTCATATTTTCCTCCGTAACTAGCCATGCAACAGTAACAATTTGATAAAATCTAGAAAGAGAAGATACTGAAATACCTCTGCCTTGATGCATGTCACGGATGTGTTTATGTTTGCATGAACTTGATGATGTCTCTCTTGAAAGTGCTGGGATTATGAGACTGGTGTTGTGTGTTCTGCTGGGCTCCAGTTTCGTGAGCCGGCTCTGCCTGAGACGGGAATTTCTACCAGAGAGATTCAGCTGCGCCTGGACCATGACAGGAGGATGAGAGCTGGACCGGAGGAGAGAGACAGCTTCACTTTATCCATCCCTCAGGTACGTGCGGTTCACTATGAGAAAGAGGATCAGAGCGGCGAGTGATCGATTCAAAGGCTCCTCACATATAAATCAGATTTGACAACAGTAGTTTATTATGGAGAGATAGACTATATACTAACCACTACATCATACCAGCTTAACCCTGTCAAGCCTGACATATGGAATAAGTGATAAAAAAATCGATTTTCTTTTTTAAATGCAAGGTTATTGAAAATTTAGACAACTTTTTTTTTTTTTTTTTTTTGTATCTAAAAATAAGTTTGCATATTGTTTTTTTTGTGTTTTTTTTATGCATGAGGCTTTTTTTGTCTCATATTGGATGATATAGTGCAAATATGGAGCTCATAATCCAAGGCCCAAACCGAGCAAAAATGTTTTGCTTGTATGTAAATGAATGAGATCTTAATAACAGTATATCAGACTACTGCCATAAAATGCATATAATTATCAGTCGTCACTCTATATCTGCCAATATGTCTAATGCCTGGTTCAGATTACACAATTTTTTTGTCTGTTCACGATAGTCACTGTGTCATATTACACGATTTTGACTCCTTAAATCTTGTCGTGGACAAGAAACATGTCAGACTACACGTTGCTTTCCGACCAGTCATCGCGTGCCGTCTCACATACACACACACACATTCACAGGCACTCACTCACATACACGCACTCAAACAAACACACACAGACACACGCGCTCGCTCACTCACTCACTCACTCGCGCACACACACACACATACACTCGCTCACTCACTCTCACTCACTCACTCGTGCACACACACACTCACTCACTCTTGTCGTGGAGGACCGAAAAAAAATTAAACATGCTAGTTTTATTATCATGATGTCGTGAAGCATCGCAGACATGACATGTTGGTTGTCGTCCACTATGACACACTATACGTGATGAAACGATCGAATCTTGCGTCCCCACGCCTGTTGTCGTTTACGAATCCCCACGACACCCTACATCAAACGGATCGTGCCAAAATCGGGCTAAAATCGTGTAATCTGAACCAGGCATAAATAATCTTATATTTAAATGCATAGTTTTATGATCAAAGCTCTGTAGTTTTAAAATATATAATGTGATGAAATACAATGATGATTGAGATATGAACAAATAAACCTTCCTCAAAAGCCTGATGATCTGATATTTGAGACTCACATTTGAACATGATTTTTCTAAAAAAAATATGTATGGATAATCAAGTACACTTGCTTCAGTCCAGTAAGTGTTCATCTTGACATATTATTAACAATATAAAAGTTATTCCTAATCAGTAAAATCAGTGCAGATGAAGGTGGACGCTTTTACAATCATACTAAAAGGCTTTTACTTGCTATAAAAGTCTAAACTATCAATCAGACAACAGGCGGCATGTAGTAGATTGTGTGCAACAGGTTTTTCACAACGATTAAACATGATGATCATTAAGAGGCCTTAGAAACGTGTGTATCAAATATGAGACAGTATGCTTTATAGGGTTTAGGTGGTTAAACTTGTAATTGGCTGCTTTATTGCTGGTCGTCTGACTAGTTTCCCACATAAACCAGCTTGGACCAGCTACTATACTTCTATACTATACTAAACTGCAAAATAAAAGGTAGATCCAGCTGGTTTTTCTAGGAGGATTCACTTTTCTTCTTGCCTTAAAACACCCACATGATCATTCGCTATCTCATTACTCTCTATGCAAGCATGCATCTATCTTATGTCTAGTTAAAGTGATACTTCACCAATTAGCGTTAAGCTTTGTATCAGTATAAACCCGGTAGTATTTTGGAGTGACCGTGCTTCCCTCCCTCATGTCCCCCTGAGACGAGAGATTTCTGTATTGTGTGTCTGGAAAAAAACCTCAATGACGCAAAAATTATCATTTAGCTCATCAGAGGCTCTTTTGTCCAGAGGCGAGAGACTCCAGCCAGTAGGATAATAATAATCATAATATTTACATAATATCACTCTTGTCTATTCTGAATGTTTTTTCTTGCGAAGGAGGAGGAGAGGAGGCGCGCAGAGGCACGGCGAGGACTCGAGCTGCAGGGACTTCAGTCCCATGAGCCAACATGGCCGCAGGAAAGAGTCCAGCTGCAACAGGAAGTGAGATTGTTCCGCCACAATATAGTGATCGTGTACATGAAGCTGCGCTGGATCCTCATGCACTGGAGGCTCGGTCGCAGGACAGACGGTGTGGATGAAGGTGCACATGCTGAGGTGATCCAGAATAACTACTCTACTTGACCCTGAATTGACTGAGCTCAGATTTAATTAAAGGGGTAGTTGATTATGATTTCACTTTTCTAACTGTAGCTAGTGTGTAATGTTGCTGTTTGAGCATAAACAACATCTGCAAAGTTACAACGCTCAAAGTTCAAAGCAAAGGAAGATATTTGCTTTTACAGAAATTGCTTTTTAAGGACTACAACAAACGGCTGGTAGAGACTACACACATTCCTCCCGGGTTAGTGACATCACCAACCCTAGAGTTTGCATAAACCCCGCCCCCTGAACACGATTTATAGATTATCAAGACAGAATATGCTAATCAATGACTAGAAGATAACTACACATAAGCTACATAAATTCATCAACTAACCATTCAGAAATGTTGTCTACATGTTGTCACTTCTTCTTGAGTCTCTCCATCTTTCTGACTCCAGTTTGAACATAAAAGGCTAAAAGTTTTTGACATTTTCAGTGCATGTGTGTGTGAGGTAAAAGAACACAAGCCCTTGAAGCTCCGCCCCCTGTGCCGGGAGCAGCAGCTCATTTGCATTTAAAGGGACAGACACAAAACCAGTGCATTTTTTTGCTCAACCTAAAAAAAGTGACAACTTTAACATGCTATATAAAAATATCTGTGGGGTATTTTGAGCTAAAACTTCACAATACACACTCTGGGGATATCAGAGACTTATTTTACATCTTGTGAAAAGGGCATTATACCACCCCTTTAACTGTCTGATATGCAAAAGATGCATGATGTGAAGATTGCATTTTTGATGAGTACCTGTAGACATGTTGCTTCTTTTTTTGTCTCGTTTGTGGCAGTAGGTCGTCTGACAAACCATAATAGTTCAGTATTAGTGTGACCACATGTTGTATGATTTTTCATTTCACAGTCCATCTGTCATATCTACATCAGCTGCTGTAAACAAATGATAACAATGAAGCTCAGAAACATTTCCATTGCTGAAATATTGGACTGGATTTTTTTTTTTTTTACAGCATTGTCAATATATCATGGTTCCTGTAGCTCAAACAATAGAGATGGCACATCCTTACTGACATGAAACCTCAGAAGTGAATGATTTGTAATACACTGCATCACATCGACTCTATTAACATTCACTCACACACTCATGAATCTGATATTAGAATGTTTCTAAGCAATTAAATACACAAATATTGTGTGAAATAGTTAATTTTAATAAAATTACATTTTTTATCAGTTTTGCATTAAAAATAATTTATCGAACAATTGTTTAATTTTATGTTTAAAAACTTGTTGTTTTTTTATTATATATTTACACTACCATTTAAAAGTTTGGGCAATGCATTACCTAGTAATATGTATACCTTGAATGCAATGTAAGTCAAATGCATGAGTACATTAATACTATGCATAATGATCCGTGCATAATCCAGTACTAATCACAAAAAAAAAAATAGTCACTTAATTTGGTAAATGAATAAATATAAACATTAAAAAAAAATCATCTTTATACATTTAATATTGCATTGATATTTTATAGACTTTTTTTATAGTTGTTTTTTATAGACTCAGCAAATCAAGAAATGTCCTGGTCATCTGTCAGGTCAGGATTTACCATACCATACCATACCAAAAAAAAATTAAAAAAAATATATATATAAAATATATATATATATATATATATATATATATATATATATATATATATATATATATATATATATATATATATATATTATATAAAATAAATAATTTAAAAAATATAATTAAATTAAAAAACAAAATTAAATATAAATAATAAAATAATAAAATGTAAAATTTAAATATAAAATAATATATAATAAAAGTTGTAGGTTTTTTATGAAAAAAACATTTGATTTTATTTCGTTTTTATTTTATTTATTATTTATTTTTGATTAAACTTTAACTGTAAACATTTTCTGTGGTTTCTCTCTTACTTGTTTCTTCAGTACGAACGATTGGAGAACATTCCAGAACTGGCCGTTATGATCGACCAGGATGATGGAGAGATGGGAAGGGAAGACAAAGTGTGTGGCCAAATCACAGGAAGTGACCTCACAGAGCCCGGCCCTCTCCTGCTGTCTCCAGAGAGATTCCAGCACCAGAAACAGGTCAAATATGTGGAAAAATAATACAAGGGATTCATCTTAAAGGGATAGTTCACTCAAAAATTAAAATTCTGTTATTAGTTACTCAACCTCAAGTTGTTCCAAACCTGTATGAATTTCTTTCTTCTGCTGAACACTGAATGTTGCTAATCATATTCTTCCCTTTATTTATTGAACAACCTATAGAAAAAAAAAAGAAGAGATGTGTGTAGTGACCTTAAAATCTCTCTCCTTTGTTTTCAGGAGTAAATATTAAAGCGGTGTTAATGTTTCAGTAGCAGCGGTTTAACGTTCTCTCGGCTCTAGTCTATTATTTAACCTCTGTAAGTGCAGGAGTTTGTAAACCACTTCAGTTTAACAAATCATTAAAAGCGGTCACATCGTCTTGTTTAGACGTATATGTGGCTTTTTCCCTAGATATCATTTTGCTTATGTATTTCTCAGCGTGCACATGGTTTTAAATGAATTTCCATTTCTGCTGAACACACACTTTTGACGGAAATGCAATTGGCTCCATTGATGCTGTGCTGACCAAGCTTACATACAAACTAACGAGCACAGACATGTCCCTTAATACGATATCGGTTTATCGAACTCTCACTCTTATGACATTACCAAATAAAGTGTGTTATTTCTGCACCACTGGCTTGACTAATTTCAAATGCAGTGTGTTTGGATGGAGCTGAATTATAACATTATTTCAATCAATGGTGTTAATATTGTTTATGAAAATTGGTTTGTTTTGCATTTCTGTTTTGCACACTTCATACTTAAGAGAGATTTGATATTAATGTGTCTCAGCTCACAGGTTTCATTTACACTAACTTTTAACACTAACCTTTGTCGCCTTTGGCTTTTGGCTTGCTTATTTGGGGACATTTAATATTCAACAATATTATTGATCTGCCTGCATTGACTCCATTATATGAGAACTGAACTGAGCTGGACATCATTGTTTTCTCCAGAGCGGCTATATATATATATATAAATGAACTAAATTAATAACTTTTTTACAACAAAAATGAACCATCACTGAACTTACTTAAGCTGGACTATGACGCTATTTTCTTCTAGATCTGCTGTACAGCAGAAACAAACATTGTTGCATTATTTTCCTGTTATCTCTGTAAAGCTGCTTTGAAACAGTCTGTATTGTAAAAAGCGCTATATAAATGAAGGTGACTTGACTAACTCTCCGTTTAAGGAAGATGCATTTGAACTGACATGAGGGTGAATAAATAATGACAGAAGTGTTCCTTTAATTAAAGCCGCTGAGGAGCGGTGCTGCTGGCTTTATTGTATCATGATTAACTTTCTCCCACATCTACTTAATTAATAATACAAACACACAACTACTGAATTCTTTATTGGAAATTGCATTTAACTACCCTTCACATGCTGAAAAGAAAAATCACAAATGAGACCTTCGTAAAATCTCACTTATTTTCCCTAGAAAGCATTTTAAAGCGGCCATATTATGACTTTTACAAAGTCTTGATTCAGTTTTCGGGCTCTACTAGAACAGGTTTTCATCTTTGAATGTTCATAAATCACATTATTTTTCACATATTGTACATTGTTGCAGCTCCTCTCTTCCCAGTCTGTCAGTAACGCTCTGTTTAGGAGTGATGGGTCGGTCATGAACGATTCATTCATTTTGAACGAATCTTTAATATGACTCAGGACTACTGAGTTGTCTCAGAGAGTGATTCGTTCATTTTGAACGAATCTTTAATATGACTCGGGACTACCGAGTTGTCTCAGAGAGTGATTCGTTCAGTTTGTGTTGACCACGCATGCGCAACATCCTATGGGTTCTGTACTGGAAACAGACATGATTAGTTCATCTCTCGAGTCTTCGGGTTCGGGTCTGAGTCTTTCGTTCTTCCCGTCAGTCCCATAGAGGCTATGCTGTCGGTACCGGAAAGAGAAATGATTAGTTCACCTCTCGAGTCTTCGGATCTGATTCTTCTGAGTCTTTCGTTCTTTTGTCATGTGATGAACGAACGATTTTAACCCGAAGACTCAAAAGATGAACTAATCAGTTCTGTATCCGGTACCGACAGCATAGCCTCTATGGGACTGACAGGAAGAACGAAAGACTCGGACCCGAACCTGAAGACTCAAAAGATGAACTAATCAGTTCTGTATCCGGTACCGATAGCATAGCTTAGTTTGTGAGGATGTCATGTGATGAACGAATGACTCGAACCCGAAGTCCATAGACTCAAAGCGTGAACTAATCAGTTCTGTATCCGGTCCTACCGACAGCATAGCTCAGTTTATGAGGATCACGGGATGAACGAACGGCTCAGATCGGGAGGTGAGGTAAACTAACACACTGCATTGCCTGAAGACCAAGATAAATTAATTAATAGTTTTTGTTTCTCATAATTTGGCCTTTTCCTTGTATTGCAATTTTTTTCTTATTCTAAATGCGATCAACATTTGAAGTGTTTGGGGAATTTGGCTAACATGTAACATTTTAAATACATTCTGCTGAAATGAATGAAATGACTCGAAAAAAAGATTTGTTCATTTTGGTGAACGAGATTCAAAGAGTCAGTAAAACTATCCAAACTTCCCACTACTACTGTTTAGTTCCTGTCTCTATGAAGCCCCTCCTTCTGAAAAGCACACTGTGCGCTGATTGGTCGGCTGGATCAGTGTGTTGTAATTGGTCAATCGGAAATGACACGCCTCTTACCATAACCGCAAGTTTCAATACACCACTAACTAACTCAACCAGGCCCCGCCCCTTTATTCTGCGTTTGAATTATTTAAATGAGGAATATTGCGACGTGTTCGTTCCCGAAAGAAAACTCAAGACTACAATGGAGGTGTTTCAGGGAGTTCAGAAACACTGACATTGATATAGAGAATAACTCCCGCTGGAGAGACTCTGTAACTTTGCAGATCTTTTTCAAGCTCAAACAGCATCATTACAGTCCTCTGTGTGTATCTGTGTCTATCTCCAGGCAGGGGAGAGTCTCCGTGTGCTACACGCTCTTCGCTCTCTCCTGGAGGAGTTCAGGGCGGAGCTTCGGGAGGAGGCGCAGCGGCGCTGGCAGATGCAGCAGACACTGGCCAATGAGAGAGCAGCGTGGGAGATCCAGCGCGCTGAGATGAGGAGTCACGTCATGAAGGTGCAGGAACAACACTTACATCACAGCAGAATCACCTGTGAACGACTGTACAGCACACCTGCATGATCAGGCCTCAGGCATGAAACCTCAGAAGGCTTTGTCTTCCTCTAACACTCTGCATCAACTCCATTAACAGTCACTCACGCAGTCAACAGTCTGATAATACAATGCTAAGCAAATAAATATACTCAAATGTTATGGGAAATAGTTCATTTTTAATTAGATCCAAATTTTCTATCAATTCTGCATCGTAATATATATACATTTATAATTCATAATAATTAATAATTATATATATATATATATATATATATATATATATATTGCATATTTAAAATTGTGTATATATACAGTAATGATGCTGAAAATTCAGCTTTGCATCTTCAATAAATTACAAGAATACATTTTAATATATATTTTAATAAAATAGATTCAAATAGAAAAACAGTTCTTTTAAATTGTTCTATTTCACAATATTACTGTTTTACTGTATTTTTGATCAAATAAATGCAAGAGTCTTCTTTCAAAAACATTACAACAAAATCTTACCAATCCAAAACTTTTCAACTGTAGAGTATTGAGCATTTTTCAGCCATTAATCAATTTGATCAAAGTCTTAGATGACTTTTCTGAAAGGTCAAATTTGAAAAACTTGTCATAAAACTTAATGTCTTGATATCTTAACCAGACATAAATCTTATGCTTAGACGTCAAGCATCTGCAGTGCCATGCGTTGCTTTCAGCTTACGGTGACTTGCTTGCAGTGGCTGTTTCGGTGTCGTGGAGGTTAGGGAGCGTCTTGAAATAGCCAGCTATATTTAGTGCACTTCGGCCGTCAAACACACTCATGGCCTATTAAAAGGAAGCAGATGTCAGAGAAGCCCTGCTCATTCAGACAGCGGATAGATTGAGGAACATCTGGCTAGACGTGAGGGAGGTGTATTTGGACTTTACATTAATCATAAAGGCAATCTGGCAAACTTAAACATGACTCTACTTAGCTTAATAGCTAAATATATAGGCTAGTCTGTGCATGATTGTGTTTTTTTAAGGCTGTTCAGAATTGAACTCTTACCCCATACCGTGCGGTATCCACTATATACTTTTTGTTCGATTGTTGTCATATGATGTCAATATGTTTCATGTTTAATTCAGCAAGTGGTATCCTATTATCATATTGTAAATAAATCTGGTTATTTAGCATTTTTAGTCCATTTTTTTGCATAAATTGCTGGCAATCTGAATAAATAATGAGTCAAGAAGTAGGCTATATGTTACAAAACATGACTAATTACGGTTAATTTGTCACACTGTACAAGTCTAGTGCATTGCAGGATACAGTGTTCCACACAGTGGCTTTTGGATGTATACTGCACATTTTGGCAGCGCGTCATTCTGTGCATACAATTTGTGCATGCTCTGTAAAGCTACACTCTAAAAAATGCTGGGTTGTTTCAACTCAACTTTGGGTCAAATATGGACAAACCCAGCCGTTGGGTTAAATTTTTAAATTACATTTTTAACCCAATGTTTGGGTTTGTCCATATTTGACCCAAAATTGGGTTGAAGGTGCTCTAACTAATGTCACGCGTTTTTTAGGCTGAAACATTTTTTGTCACATACAGCAAACATCTCCTCACTATCTGCTAGCTGCCTGTCCCCTGAACACACTGTAAAAAACGAGGTCTCTGTAGACAGTCCAGCCACAAACAGCAACAAAAACAAACTGGCCCAGCCTGGACCACGAATCATAACAAACAGTGTTCCAGCCAATAACCAACAAGAATGATTTAGGGGTGGGGGTTGGGGGGTTAGTGCACATGAAGGGGGGAGTGGAGGAGAGAGAAGCATGAAGAGAGAAGTTAGCTAGAGGAAAGATGTCCTAGACAACGACAACAACAAACGTTCAAATTATATTCTCTTGAATATTGCTATGGCCGACATACAAAAAGGCGACGTTCCGATGAACAAATAGCAAAGAAGAGGGAGAAGGAGAAGGAACGCGCGAAGTCCCGAATTTACATCGGAAAAGCCTGTTTCAGGAAGCACGGAAGGGAGGGGGAGGAGGGAGGGTCGAGCTAGCCTCTGTTTTGTTTGACAATACTTCGAACGTCAACAAGAAGTTACGTCACCCAACATCGCTTAGAGCACCTTTAAAACAACCCAGCGTTTTTTAGAGAGTAGAATGAGAAGTATTCTATTCCAAACACACCCTATGCAAGCATTAATGCTCTTCTTCATGTCTCTGCTGTTGTGCATGCAGCTGCAGGAGGTCAGAGGTGAGTCTGCAGGCGCAGATGAAGAAGATGAAGATGCAGGTGTTGCAGACGCGGCTCAACAGGAACGGGAGGAACAGCGCCGTCTACTGGCCGACAGTCACAGCACGGCACTGGAGCTGCGCTGGAAACTGCAGCATGGAGAAAAGCGCTGGACCCGCGAGAGGAATGATCTTCTGGAGCGCTTCGAGAAAGAGAGGCAGGAATGGGACCGCAGCTTACGGGATATGCACCACAAGATGGAAAAGGTCTGTGGTGTAATTCCTACTTGTTTTACTTATACATTTCAATACGTTAAAAGCGGTATTTAAAAGGGTAGACAAGACATGTGAATGCGTTCAATGCTGGAAAGTAACACTAAATAGTTCAATATAATATTTGTATGTGATTTTATTTGAGCAACATAATAACGCGAAACTATATTGGAAGACTCCCGTGAGAATCGCTCAGGTTCATTTAGGTCAGTGCCTTGGAGCAGGGTTTCCCAAATAGGGGTTTGTGAAGAATAACGCAAGAGGTTTTTGAGTTGATGAAAGGCTAATAATTAAATTGAATGTGACATTCGGCACTGTGTTGTATGCGTGTTTTCAACATCTCAAAGTGCCTTGGTTCACAGTAAATGCTGCTTCTCATTAACCATGCAGTAAGTTTAACATGCATTTTGGGAATGCAATGTGTGCTAGGCTCACTTTATTTACATATAAAAAAAATACAAATTATATATATATATATATATATATATATATATATATTAGTGCTGGGCAACGATTAATTACATCCAAAATAAAAGTTTGTGTTAACATTATATATGTGTGTGTATTGTGTATAATTATGCACACATATGCATGTATATATTTAAGAAATATTTGCATGTATATACTGTATATATATTTATACATAATCAAAATAATATGTTAAAAATAAAATATATATATATTTTACATTAGCTGGCTAAAAAGTTTGTGAACCCCTGCTAAACAGCTCACTAGGGTTTAACACAGAGCCGATATCTCCTCTCCTCCACCCCAGATGCAGAGAGATATAGTTCAGTCAGCAGAAGGAGGTGCAGCGCATGTCTTCTCCCCTCAGGAGAGCCCGTGTAAGGCTCCTAGATCTCCACGCTCACCCTGCACCGCTGCACACATGCGCTCGCACTCGGACTCAGAGGCCACTCCGGCCGGCAGGACCAGACCCTGTGAGGGACACCGGCCCCCGGAGAGCCTGTTTCTGGACGCCCTCTCGCTGGACCCATTGAGCGAGGCCGAGGTGCCGCCTCCATCACGTCTGGACAGCGAAAAGAGGTTCTCCCATCTGAACGAAGTAAGAGACGGAGCAAGACATCAGTTCACACTACACAATAAGGCACATTTCATAGCATGCATTTTTTATTTATTTTAGGTGCACCTGTAATCTCAGTCAAGTTTTTTTGCATCAAAAACAAGTCTTTTTTTCACGATTAATCGCATCCAAATCATGATTAATCACATCCAAAATAAAAGTTTGTTTACATAATATATGTGTGTGTGTACTGTGTATATATGTATTTATACATAAATGATATACTGTATGTATATGTAAATATTTTATACATAACACTTTTTTTAAATATATACATGCATGTGTGTGTATTTATATATACAAAATAATTATACACAGTACACACACACATATATTATGTAAACACAAACTTTTATTTTGGATGCGATTAATCGTGATTTGGATGCGATTAATCGTGATTAATCGTTGCCCAGCATAGTTTTTTGTGACCATTATCCATCCACTTTCTGACCCTTTTATTTGAACAGGTTTTTTTCGCTGCTGTAAAAGAGTTCTGTACTGTATGTGAACTACCTATATTATGATTGGCTAACATCTTTGCACGTAAAATGAGTAAGAATTATTACATTGTGACTGCATCACAACACACACTGCACTCAAATGTGCTCCACAAAATCTCAAGTTAAAGTTTTGTGGCTTTTAGTTCACTCCAGCATCCTGTTTTAATAGGAAATACACCAACATGAGAAAGAAAGTCTGAGTTCTTAAAGTTTTAGTTTATTTAGTAAAGTCTTTTATTCAAAAGATCAATTAAACATAAGATCAGAGGACTCATTTTACTGATAAGACCCCCTTTTAAAACCTTGCTGACAGCATTAAAGATGAATACTGATCTAACCTGGAAGTATTTCTTAGAGTCCCCCCCCCCCCCCCCCCATTATTATTTCATAAAAAGCTCTGTTAATGTTTTAACTGTGTTGTTGTTTTAGGCACTGAATGAGATTTCTGAGAGTGGGGATTCTGTCATTTACCCTGAGGAAGAGCAGAGCGGCGGCAGCCTACTCAGGTACACTCTTTGTTTGCAAGTGTGTGTGTGTGTGTGTGTGTGTGTGTGTGTGTGTGTGTGTGTGTGTGTGTGTGTGTGTGCTAAATGAGGAAAGTTTTGTTCTTCTCTTGGGAATATAGAAGTCAATAGCAAAGCTTGACATAAATGAACTAAATAATCTTATATTTCAATGCTGAGAGTTGTATTATATCCTGATCTTCTGGCCTCTAGACATGGCTTGAGTCTCTTCTGGAAGTCTGATCACTTAGTAACATCCTCACACCTTTTCTCAACAACACAGATTATTTGAGGTGTCATTCATCTCCATAGTACAAATAGTTAGATGCCAAAGTTTACTCTAGTGTAGGGGTTAAACGTACAGTATGGCATTTTTCGCCACTAGGGGTCGCTAACCTATTTACAATAACAAAGGCGTAGATTGATGACGCAACATTTGCTAAGAATTATGGATCTTGTCATCAACGTCAAGCCGACCGATCTAATAATGTTTATGGATGACTGAATACATCGATGCTTTTATCATGACTGTGATATGAAGCAGTTCGGGATTGCTAAGAGACAGCTATCAGATCCACACGCGACGCGAGTCCCGCGGATATAAAAGGAATATGGACATTTCATTATACCGAACTACACGCAAGTGCAGAATTACAACTCACAGGTCAGTTTATTAGACAAATTAAACTTGTGAGGTAACGCAGCGCTGTTTCACTTGGTCTAACATTACACTATCACACTAAATTGCATTTGAATGTGTTGAAATGTATGTGTTAGTTTGTCTGTATGAGACTAGCAGTAAACTAGATCAACATTAGAATAACATACAGATCATATTCTAACATTTTATCATTGTTGAACTATAAAACATTGATTCGTTTTATGTAAATGTGCTCACCTGTTTAATAAAGTACATGTAGAAGCGGTCGAAGTCTCGGACGTGGAGCTCTCGTTTATATACTGTCTATGGGAGCTCTCGGCATCTCGAAAACACCGCGCTGATATTAATTCTCGTTTTAGTTCTCCTTTTTTTATCCAAAGTCTGCTTGCCATAGTCCATAATGTTTGAACGAAACAACAACAGCGTGCAAATAGACATTGCGAACTACAAAGTTGTCCGCGTCAGTCGCTTTGGTTACTATCAGACGGCTCTGGTTGCTATGGCAGCACGAGCGGAAACCAGGGACAACGCGGATATGACGGCATTGGCGGCGACAAAACAGAAATAAAGAAACGGGACGTTTCTCGAATTAAATTACAAATTTCTCCTGGTTTGAAAGTTGTTGGAAACAGTCGGAATAATATAAGTACACAACTAAAAAAAAGATATAACATAGATATAGTACATATTGTGCCTTTAAGGGTGAGTAATGGGTTTGGTCAAATCCCAAAGTATGAATAGTAAATGTGATGCTGGTCTTAGAAAACACTGCTAATTTGCTTATTTTATGCGCTGTGTGAATACAAAGTCTCAGGAATATATAAATACAAATGTGTGTGTGTGTATGTGTATGTGTGTGTACTTGTACGACTATCTTTGTGAGGACCAGTTTGAGTTTTAGACCATTGGAGTGAGGACCAAGAGAGTAAAGTGAAGACATTTTGCCAGTCCTCACTTTCTGAGAGCCTTTAAAGGCCTGTTTGAGGGTCAAGACTTGGTTTTAGGGATAAGGTTATAATGAGGTTAAGGGTCGGTTTAGGGTCAGGGTTCGGGTTTGGGGTAGGCACTGTGATGGGTAAGGTTAGGGTAAGCGGCTAGAGATTGCATTGTGTCAATGAATGTCCTCATATAGATAGATGTGCAAGAGTGTGTGTGTGTGTGTGTTTATGTACGAGTCGAGTTATTGATCCAATGTCCATTTATCATTGTCCTTTTCAAAGGTCTCCTCAACGTTGTTTCGTTTACTGCAAATAAGCTTCAGTGTCTTTTCTCGACCGTCCCACTTTGAAACTGTACTGATAAATCGATCTCGCTTTGCCTTTGTTTGAGTCTGTGTCTGTGTTGAACTATGTTTAGACTGTGATGTTGTTGCTGTTTCCGCAACCTCTCCGGAGAATTACAAATTGAAAGGAACAGTTTAATCTCAGGAGGCTGAAGATTAAACTTCCCAGCAGTAAAGAAAGATAACTTCATCAGTGCATTGGTATTGTTCTAATAATGATACTCCTCCTTTGGGGCTGACACATTAAATCAGGCATGCTGTCTACCGAGATAGTATCATCAACATGCTCCTTATTAGTGGTTAAACGGATCACAAAACCCACAGTTCGGATCACATTGCAGTTTTTGATGCATGTGTGGCAAATGTAACTTTGCTTTCCATTTATTCCTTAAATCACAGTTTAAGTACTTCGATACCACAGCGAAAACTAGCCTGATAACATTCAAACATTACTAAAGACAAGTGAACAGTCAGTAAAAAATAAGATAAACTAATTACAAGGATAGATATACAATACAACCAAATTACAAATAAAGTAAGGCCTAACTGTAGTGTATTCAGGTAGAGACATGTAATAAGTAGGCCTAAATGTAAAATTGCAATATTATATAAAGTAAATATAGATTAACATTTGTTAAAGCTGTGTTTTGTTGTTTAATTAACTTTAATGACTTAGACAGCAGCATGCATTAATAGGTTGCTGTCACTTTAAGACCGAATGCACGGATCCAATACATATTTTAACTGTTTACGTTCGTTCACTTTAGACATGTGTTCCCGACCGTGTTTACAATAATACTTGCCTGAGACTGGTATTTTGGCATAATTTTGTGTGTACATATTCAAGTGAGTTGATGGTGAAACTTAGCAATTAATCTGTGAAACACACGCGTGCCAAACCGCGGGGCCTGGTCAATACAGATCACAAATCAACTACGATCCTTTTAACCCCTACTCCTAATGGAGTCATTCCTTTGTTCTGTCCCATGTTCCCAGAATCCAGTGTTCCCCAGTTTCCAGGATCCTCATGTTTCCCAAATTTATATGCCACATAATGAACATGATAAAGGGTCCTATGTTCCCCGGGTTAGGGTTAGGGGAACATACACTAGGGTTAACCCTGCAAACATAGATATTTACCCCTCCTGACTCAAAGACAATTCCAGCGAATTGCGTTGTTTAATAAGATACTTTGTTTGAGCATTGCATCAATCCCATAGTGCATTGCTTTAAGCTGAGTGAAAAATAATCCAAGAAGCCAGACGAGTCAAAAATAGTGTCAGGTATGATGTTTAATACTGTAACAGCATTGTAACTTTTCAACCGTTTTTGCCTCCGTAGGGCGAAGTCAGTTTGCTCCATGAGCGACTTCCAGCGTTTAATGGACAGCTCCCCCTTCCTACCAGATAAGAGCAAGCATGGCGAACATATACGGGACGACGTGACCCCTCCCCTTTCACCGGATGACCTCAAATACATTGAGGAGTTTAATAGTAAGGGTTGGGATCTGCCCACCAGCTCCCTGGCCTCTTGCCCCATTCCTGGCCCAGTAATGCCCTCCCCGGGAATGGAGGCCTGGGCCGAATCCCGAAGGGCCGAGTCGACTTCAGAAGCATTCCAGCCAGCCTCCTGGTTCCTGACCACCAGCGCCACCTTGACCACCAACACCATAAGTAACCCTGAGTACTGCCAAATGCTCCCGCTCAGGGCGACCCAAGGGGGAGACCAGTTTGGGGTGCATGTCCTCCACAGTCCCGCTCGAGGGGAGCGCTCTGCTCCAAGCACCTCCGAGCAGGAGTACATGTTCTCCAAAGTGACTCAAGTAAAGGCAGGGGAGGTTGTAGGAGGTGCAGAAGAGGTGTTTGGAGGAACGTGGCCATGTGAGATTAGGAGTCACTTGGAGGCAGGACTTAGACCTGAAGAACGGCCATTGATTTGCCCTGCGGTTGGATTTACCTCATCATTAGAGCTGGAGCTGTCTCGCAATCTGAGTGACGACATGAAGGAAAAAGCATTTGCTATGCGATCATCTGCGTCTGGATCCAGCCCTCCGGAACGGCAGCTACGGGACATGGCGTGCCAGACGAATGGTTTCACCACACGGGGGACGCAAACCACCCAGACTATCAGCGTGGGACTGCAAACGGAGGCTCTTCGCACCATCACAAGCAGTCCTCACCGGTGTCTAACGCCCAAAGGAGGCTCTACTCCCATCTCATCCCCGTCTAGGAGCCTTAGGAAAATGCAGTACTCGCCAGTCGTACAGGCTAAGTTTGAACGCCCGTGTTGTTCTCCGAAATACGGCTCACCCAAGCTCCAAAGGAAACCCTCAAACGCCGGCAAAGCAGAGCAACCTGTCGGCCAGACTCGTGCTCCCACTCCAACAACCACTTCCCAGCAGCAAAAAGGCAACAATGAATCCGCTTGGGCTCGTTCCACGACGACTAGAGACAGTCCCGTTCACACCACCATCAACGACGGCCTCTCCAGCCTCTTCAACATCATCGACCACACGCCCGTCGCTTACGACACCATGCAGAAGTTCAACAAGTCCCCTAGCCGCTCTCGTCCCACTGAAGCAGGGCCATCAGATCCCAAATCTCCCGGTGTTTGTGCTGCACAGGGGCCTTTAAGGAACTCTCGGGGCCGGTCCCCAAGCCCTGTTCAGCTCATCGTAGAGGCGCAGGGCGAGAAAACCCCAGAGGGGATTAGCATCAGACAGGACCTGTCCGCTCCTCCGGGATACACGCTAGCGGAGAACGCTGCACGGATCTTGAATAAGAAACTACTGGAGCAGAGCTTCAGGGAGGAGAGGAGGCTTTCCGCTTCGTCCGCAGCTGCTCCCAACAGATCCGGAGACACAGAGAAACCTGGATGTCTTGAGGTAACTGAGAGGTTTATTTCATTGCTTGGAGGTTGCTCTTTTATAGCTCAGGAGACATAAAGTCAACGTGAAATCAAAAATGGACCATATTTATTTTTTAAGGCGAGATACTACAGGCAAAAACTGTGTTTTTTCATGCATCTGTCAATTTTGAGATTTTGGGCATAAAGTTATGAAAAGTCAGAAAGCCCCAAAATCTCAAAAGTTTCAGACTAGTGGAAAGAAAACATCCAAAATACACTTTTAACTGTATCTTTTAGAGCTCTTTATCTATTTGCGTCTGTAGATTTCAATTACAGTATATCTCTTTAAAGGCCGTTTTCCTCCTACATTGAGCCAGAAATCTCCAGTTGAGTAGCCAAACTTTACAGTTTTATTCTTATCTATATTCTGAATGTTTTTACAGAGGTTTGTTCATATATAATTTTCCAGATTTTATACAACATTTTATTCCAAAAAAATGATGTAAATGTATTTATTTTTGGCTGTTGACAGTATTTTCTGATTTGTGGAGTGAGAAACGGAGATATCCAAAATATATTTTAAAAAAAAACCTTTGACTCTAATATATATATATATATATATATATATATATATATATATATTTAAAAAAAAATAAACGAGAATTTTGAACCTGACTTCATATAATGTTCAGATTTTTGTTCTAGAAATGTATGCAAATTAGTGCACATTTAATTAGATAATGCCTCATTTGCATATTTTAACATTACATTTCAGAAAACTTGTAATACAATTTTTTTGTTGTTGCAATTATTAATGTAATCAATCAACTGGTGAAGTATGGTGATATCTATTAGTTGTAGTTTGTTTCCCTATTCACCTGGGGTGTCTCGCCTTCAGTAACATTCCTGTCTTTTTCGTCAAAATGTTTGAGGATTTCTGACTTTTGGTTTCAGATGTTAGTGTCTTGGCAAATCTGAGCACAGTTTGAGACATCGTTGAGATCTCTTCTGAAACCCAACAGGAGAGACGTGTGAGATTACCGGGGTCTTTTTCTCAGAAAAAAAAAAAAAAAACATCTTAGATGCAGGAGACCTTAGCAAATGTCTCCATTTGCTGTCTAGAAACTAATGAGATTATATAATTTGTGATTTTGTTCTTTCCTGCATGTACATAGACATTAAGTTTGTCTCTTTTTTTAATTTTTTAGTGTGGATTGAATATTACAGACTGCTTGTTGAAGGTTTTGATCTTTGGACAATGCAGATGTTATATAAAAGTATCAAAAATTCTCATTCCCAGCTTCCAAATGCTGCCTGACTGCAGGTCTGAATGCATGCTTTAGCGTGCTGCTTTGTTGCAATGCTAACGGTATAGCATAGTCACATGCTGCTTATTGTTTTTTTATTTCGCAGTGAAACTAGCTTACATAACTTCTTTGGATACAGGATGTTCTAATTCACTCTAATAAAGTTGTATCCAGTTTTTGATGCCTGCCAAACTCTATCCATTTAGAAGATTAATCCCGCACATGAAAGCATGTCCGCAGACAGAGCCGCGTCATCGCACAAACCCATGATGCCCTGTTAATGCCAAAGACACGTTCACAAAGACTTTAACATCATTAAAGGAAGATGGTTGTTTGTGAGCAGTGTGTATGCATCTGGGATTTGTGTTTTAAACATCATGGATATTACCAGCCATTAATACATACAGTACAACAGAAGAAAACTTTAGAAATCTATTAACTTTATAAATGACTCTATTAATTTTAAATGGAGGCGATTGTCATGCACAGATTAGGAGTTTACACAAGTAAAACTATATTTCACAGAGTTACTGCATGTAAGGGTGAAAATCCAGACGGATCACATTTCACCCCAAATTATACAACCCCAATATTTCACAACAAATGGCATATCTGATATATATATATATATGTATATATATATATATATATATATATATATATATATATATATATATATATATATACACACACACACACACACACACACACACACACACACACACATATATATGCCATTTGTTGTGAAATAAATTATTTAAACATTATAAATAAAATAAATAATAAAAATAAATAATATAAATATTTTTTAGATATATATATATATATATATATACACACACACATATATGCCATTTGTTGTGAAATAAATTATTTAAATATTATGAATAAAATAAATAATAAAAATAAATAATATAAATATTTATATATATATATATATATATATATATATACATTGTTGATAGGAATACAAACCAAATATTTATATTATTTAATTTAATTATTTATTTTATGTATGCATTACAATTATTTTATTATATTATATTATATTATATTATATTATATTATATTATATTATATTACCGGTATATTATGTTATATTATATTATATTATATTATATTGCACTGCTGTAATGTAGACTAGGCAAAATTTAAAGGCAAAATACAATTTGATGCTGATTATAATTGATTAGATGATAATTATTACATTTGGAGGAGAAATATGACCTGGACAGGTTTTAATCTCACAGAGATTCTACTATATAGTGTTGTAATGTTCATATTTATTGGACAGCGAGGCTTTTCCAGGTTATACCCGCCGGACCGGCCAGAAGAGCGATGTAGTGCTAACCTGAGTCTGATGTGCTTGTGTTATTTTGACAAGTGTGTTTACTCCTGTTTCTCTGGGTTGCCTCCAGAACCACACTGTCTTACTAACTGCACCCTGGGGACTGTAACGCAGCTTGTGCTCGCCGTGCAGTAAGTGCCACCGATCCTACTCGACCTTTGACCTCACAGTGACCTCACTAGTCTTCCGTCTCACTGATTTTAATGGGATTTCTCTCACCGCATGCCACACAGTTTCTAGACACTGTATCACCGCTAGGCATTATGGGAAATATTGTATGTGCTTAGTTGTGGTCACACTTTTTTTAGTCCTCATGTAGGTGTGCGCATGCCCATCGTCTGGTATTAACTGACCTCACCAATAACCAGTCATCCAAAAAGCTCTCAGAGTTTTTATTGGACCGAAATTATTATCCCAAACGTGGGGTGGAATTTCATGTGCCAAAACACAAGAAACTTTGGCTGATATGCAGTGGCTCAAAAAAAAAAAGAGTATTTCAAAGAACGTTAACACAAGCAAACTAAGTGAAAAAAATATATGTTTTAAAAGAGCTAAACAACTAAATAGATGTTTTAAAAGATAAAACAATAAAAATAGAATTTTAAATGAAGACAAAGTATTTGCACACTATTTTGTTTAAAGTGACTTAAGTGTCACTGTATAAAACAATAAAAATAGTATTTTAAAAGAAGACAAAAAAGTATTTGCACACTTTTTTTAAGTGACTTAAGTGTCACTGTATAAAACAATAAAAATAGTATTTTAAAAGACAAAAAAGTATTTGCACACTTTTTCAAAGTGGCTTAAGTGTCACTGTATAAAACAATAACAATAGTATTTTAAATGAAGACAAAAAGTATTTGAACACTTTTTAAAGTGACTTAAGTGTCACTGTATAAAACAATAAAAATAGTATTTTAAAAGAAGACAAAAAAGTATTTGCACACTTTTTTTAAGTGACTTAAGTGTCACTGTATAAAACAATAAAATGAGTATTTTAAAAGAAGACAAAAAGTATTTGCACACTTTTTTCAAGTGGCTTAAGTGTCACTGTATAAAACAATAACAATAGTATTTTAAATGAAGACAAAAAGTATTTGAACACTTTTTAAAGTGACTTAAGTGTCACTGTATAAAACAATAAAATGAGTATTTTAAAAGAAGACAAAAAGTATTTGCACACTTTTTAAAGTGACTTAAGTGTCACTGCATAAAACAATAAAAATAGTATTTTAAAAGACAAAAAAGTATTTGCACACTTTTTTCAAGTGACTTAAGTGTCACTATATAAAATAATAAAATGAGTATTTTAAAAGACAAAAAGTATTTGCACTTTTTTTTCAAGTGACTTAAGTGTCACTGTACAAAACAATAAAACAAGTATTTTAAATGAAGACAAAGTGTATTTGCACACTTTTTAAAGTGACTTAAGTGTCACTGTATAAAACAATAAAAATAGTATTTTAAATGAAGACAAAATGTATTTGCACACTTTTTAAAGTGACTTAAGTGTCACTGTATAAAACAATAAAACGAGTATTTTAAAAGACAAAAAGTATTTGCACACTTTTTTAAGTGACTTAAGTGTCACTGTACAAAACAATAAAACAAGTATTTTAAATGAAGACAAAGTGTATTTGCACACTTTTTAAAGTGACTTAAGTGTCACTGTATAAAACAATAAAAATAGTATTTTAAATGAAGACAAAATGTATTTGCACACTTTTTAAAGTGACTTAAGTGTCACTGTATAAAACAATAAAACGAGTATTTTAAAAGACAAAAAGTATTTGCACACTTTTTTAAGTGACTTAAGTGTCACTGTACAAAACAATAAAACAAGTATTTTAAATGAAGACAAAGTGTATTTGCACACTTTTTAAAGTGACTTAAGTGTCACTGTATAAAACAATAAAAATAGTATTTTAAATGAAGACAAAATGTATTTGCACACTTTTTAAAGTGACTTAAGTGTCACTGTATAAAACAATAAAACGAGTATTTTAAAAGACAAAAAGTATTTGCACACTTTTTTAAGTGACTTAAGTGTCACTGTATAAAACAATAAAAAATAGTATTTTAAATGAAGACAAAAAGTATTTGCACACTTTTTAAAGTGACTTAAGTGACACTGTATAAAACAATAAAACGAGTATTTTAAATGAAGACAAAAAGTATTTGCACACTTTTTTTAAGTGACTTAAGTGTCACTGTATAAAACAATAAAAAATAGTACTTTAAATGAAGACAAAAAGTATTTGCACACTTTTTAAAGTGACTTAAGTGACACTGTATATCAAACTCAAATGTGGCTTTTTGGATGGCGTTACCATTTTGACTATTAATATATAATCACTTAACTTTAAATTTTTCTTAGGTCCTTTGGCTGTTACGTGTTTCTGTGTTTGTAATTGTATTATTTTTGTCCATTTCGAAGGGTCTTAACCTCAGCAGCCCTACTGATGGAGACTACACCATAACATCTTGTGCTTTCTGGGTTTACTGTACTGTACTGTACTGTACTGTACTGTACTGTACTGTCTCGTGTTAACAGGGCGTGAGCATGCTAGCAGTGCTAGTGGTGTGTGTAGGGTTCATTGGCTGCTGTGTGTGTTGATTGTGCCGTTTAACACCTGCTGCTAATGCTGGGTCTCATTTCTTCACTTCTAACAACAACTTGATGCTTGGTTGAGTTTTTTAATATTTTAATATTTAAAATTGCTTTCAATCTTTATAGTTTTAGTAGTTGTGTTATGTGCTTTTGTCATTTTTATTTTTTTATATTTTAATTCAATTATTTCCATTTTAGTTTTAGTAATTTTAATACTGTAATTTCATTTAAGTTAGTTGCCAAGTTGTTGTTTTTTTTCATCTAATATTTATATTTTATTTCAATTAACATAAATAATTTTAACTAGATTTCTTTTTAGTTTAGTTGTCTGGTTTCGTGTTGGTTATGATGTCACTGGAGTGTATAAACAGAGTTCCATAGAACTCCATTCAAATTCACTTTGTATCAGCTTCAAAGTCTCCGAAAGCAGACGTACAGTAGTAAATCCCTGTTTTTGAATTATTCAAACCACAGAAAATATCCACCTCTCACGCTGAAATCTCTTTCATTTTTAATGTTTGCTTTATCGCTCGAGAGAATTGTTTAGAATAAATCAAGCTCAAAATGCGTATTTCCTCAAAAGCAGACATTCAGTCCAAAACAAGCTGAATATTCTTCTTCACTCTCTGCCACAGAATGCATAAATGATGTTTATCGATTTTAGTTCATAAATCTGTAAAAGCACTATTACTTTCAGACCAGTGTTATTTTATTATTAGATGCTATCATAGTATTTTTTATATATATTTTGAATTAGCTTTTTATTTACTTATTTTATTTTAGTTCAT
Organism: Abramis brama; assembly: GCF_963993115.1. NCBI lineage: Eukaryota > Metazoa > Chordata > Actinopteri > Cypriniformes > Leuciscidae > Abramis > Abramis brama. The sequence goes on from NC_139969.1 coordinate 3,810,979, forward strand.
TGCCAAGACAACATTTTATATTTTCAACTATGTTTAAGTTACAATTTTCTATGTAATATCTATATATTACTTTATTTTAAATAACTTCTTTATATTTCTGTTTAGCTTTATTTATAGTATTATAAAGCTATATTTATTTTTAGCTTTTTAGTTTTTTAAGTACTTCTATTTAGCTTTTAATTTATTTTTATTTAAATTTTAGTTTTAGTAATACTAGTATTTTAACTAGTTTTATTTCGGTAAAGGCAAGGCAACATTTCTTTTTTCAAAAAAAGTTTTTATTTTATTTTACTTAAGCTTTATGTAGATTTTATTTATTTTTATTTTAGTTTTAGTAATTCTAGTACTTCAACGAGTTTTCTAAGTTACAAATTCCCATCTAATATATTTTATTTTACTTCAGCTAACGATAATGAGTTTTAATAGTTCTACTTCTTTCTATTTCTAGCTTAATTTCTAGTATTTAGTATTTTAAGTTAGCTTTTATTTTTAGATGATCAGTTTTTATTTTAATTTAGTTATGTGCTTTTGCCATTTTTATCAGTTTTAGCTTTTTTAGTATTTCTATATAGCTTTCATTTATTTGTATTTAAATTGTAGTTTTAGTAATTCTAGTAATTCAACTTAAACGTATTTATTTCAGTTTTTCAGTATTTTCAGTGTTTTTTCATCCAGTATTTAATTTCAGCCTTATTTCTATTAACAAATTAACAAAAAAAATGTTTTTATGTTTTAGTTAACGATTAACAACACTGTTGCAGACTAACTTGACTTTAAAAAAAACAACCTTTCCTGCAGAAGCTCAGAGTTTGAATCCTACATGTTTTCTTCCTTGACTGCAGGATTTGCCCCGTTCCTCAGTGGCTCCACCTCTGCACTCCTGTTTCCTTCGACCGGCTCGTCCCGCCAACCGTCGACCCCCGTCCCGCTGGGCCGCTCACTCGCCCTCATCCTCACCCAAACACACACACACGCAGCGCACAGTGAGGTTCCTCTTCCCCTCGCCCGTCAGACCGGCTCAGGCCATCCCGGAGACGGAGGACCCCGGGCAGGAGGTTTCCCCACACACTTAACCAGCCTAGACTACATCTTTTTGCCAACCCCCTTTTAGTTCTCAAGTGTGAATATGAATTGAAGAATTGGAATTTAGAGCGCATTCTTGTTTTACTTCTGAAATGCCCAAGAAAAGGTAAGCAGAAAGCAAAGACCCTGGTCACGTGGTGATCATTATTATATGCTTTGACTTTCCTTTACCATCCCCCGTTCCAGCCTGACCACAGGTACGACGGAACCATCAAGAACCTTTCTAAGAACCATTGAACTGCCACTAGAGGGCAGAGTCCTGTGAGCACCAGCTGAACTCAACCATTCAGAAAACATTCTAGAACTTCCGTTTTGGAATTATCAAGAATTCTAGAACTTCCGTTTTGGAATTATCAAGAACCTGGAATGTACTGACGCAAAACACCGCAAAGTGTTCCATAAGAGGTGCCTACACACACGTGACCTCGCAACGGTCCCGTACTCGTGTGTGTGTCAATGTACATGTATGCAATACATATGACTTTATATGTGTTGGTCTGGTCGTAAAACATCGAACTTCTTTTCAGGATAGTAATAATATTTGTCAGAACAGCATAAAAGTTTACATGCATTTGCGTTCGTTTTTTTTTCTTTTTCTTCTATATTTCGGAGGGTTGAATATCCTTTGTTAAATTATGTTCTGTGTATATAGATTATAAAACTATTTTCTTATTTTTCTCGTACATCCCATTTTTGTTGGAAACCTTTGATGCTTGAATTTAAAAAAGACTTTGTAAGGAGAATTAAACTAAAGGAGAAAACCACACACTCGAGTTCGACAGGGACGAATGATATACATGATGTCAATCATAACAATGTATTTTAAAACCCAATGTAAAACTGAATGTTAAATGATGACAGGAGAGTATATTGACACTGATTATACTTATGCACATTTCCCAAGTCACAAAACCCTAAAGGAATATCCACGGGATTCTAGTTGGAAATAAGCAGTCATAACTACAACCAATCCCAAAGCAAATTCCATTTGTTTTAATGAGACGTCTGTAAATCAGGTCTGAATAAAAAGCGCTAAATGCTTGTAAGCATATGCAACTGTTTTAAATGTAAAAAGCAAACCATTGAGGCAGTTAAAGTGATGCAAACACTCTTTCAAAATGACAAGTGTGCAATGTTGCTCAACGCAGGGTTAAAATGAACCTTAACCTGGGGTTAAAAAGACATAGACTCAGGGTTAAATTTGCTTTCTTAACCCTTGTTCTGTGTTGAAAATCCTTTACTTAATTTGGCAAAAATGACCTGCCTTTTAAACTGCTTGTAAATGTCTCATAATATGCTATATTATCACCAAATATTGGATCCGATCTTTTTGTCAAGGTGCATAAGCTCAGATGAATGAGGCCTACGATCAGTCCGTTCCAAAAAGAAATACAAAATCAGTCCTAATTGAAAGTTGATAAAAAAAATCAAACCCAATAGTCAGTTTTAGTCCAATGCAATAACATTAACTAGCATTTTCAGGAAAAAGAAAACCCTCTCCTGGTCAAACTGACCAGAACACAACATGAGGGTTAATCAACATCCCAGATCATATTTTTATTGATTCATCAGTGTATGTTCTGGAACAAATAAGACGTTTTATATTGGGATGCTTTAGGATTGGTTCCACATATGATCAATATTCCACTAGGCGTCCTGTGCAGATTTCTTCGAGACGTGTGGACTGGGGTTTGGACAGCGGTTGTGCAGATATCATGTTTGATATGCATGCCTTTAAACACTAGCACTTTAGTGCATGTACTCAGATGCTGTTGTACCTTGTGATAAAGCTCATGATTTAAGCCACCACACACTCTCACACACACACACACACACACACACAGTGTGGTGGCTCGTGTCATTTTTTTGTTGCCATTGAATTTGCATTAAGAACACTTTTTAATCCCATTATTGTACCTATTATCTGGTCTTTGTATAGATGTTATTATGAATTCAGATGTTTCTTTTCTTTGGAGGAAAAAGAAAAAAATTATGAATGTTTTAAATTAAGTCACTGTCAGATGTCTAATGATAGAGTGTTAAATTGGTAATAAATTGAATGTGTATTTACAAAAAAATATGGATTTTGTGATTTATTTGTTTCAAATAAAAAAAGTATGCAAAATATATAAAACATATTTTTAGCAAAGACGCATTAAATGAATTAAAAGTGACAGTAAAGACAGTAATGTTACAAAAAAAGAAAGAAAAATAGATGATGCTGTTCTTTTGAACTTTCTTTTCATTAAAAAATGCATCAGGGATTCTACAAAAAAAAAAGTGAAGCAGCAAAACTATTTGAAACATTGATAATAATTAGAAATGTATCTTGAGCAGCAAATCGTGTGACTGACTGAAGGATCGTGTGACTGAAGACTAAATGTCATTCTGGTGTTACGCAGCGCGTTTGAGCTTCAGTGAGCTTCATTCTGGTGCGTCAATCAGGTTAGGTTGAGCTTCTGTTCGTGTTTGCTGATCAGTGTTTATGAAGAGATTATTAAGAGTTTTACGATTTAAGTTTTTGAAGTATCAAAGTGACAGTTGAGTAGCTGTCAATGGAGGGACAGAAAGCTCTCAGATTTCATCAAAAACATCTTCATTTGTGTTCAGAAGATGAACGAAAGTCTTACACTGTTGGAACAACATGAGGGTGAGTAATTAGTTTGAACTATCCCTTTAAAACTTTGAAAGGCGGTTTGAGGACGTGTGTGTGTGCGTGCGTGTGTTGACAGCAGGTCAGTGATCTGCAGGCATGAGGTCGCTGTAAGGAGATTTCCCAGGACTCTCAAATCCTTTCATTTCAGTGTAACACACAGTGTTCAGAGCGAATGTGTGTTGAGATTAAAGCAGAGTTCTGTGTCATTATAGACTCATCCAGCGCTTGAGGCGAAGGTCACATTACACTCTTATTCTAACGGCACCTGAGAGATAAACGAGGCTTTCAGCTCTTATATAATCACTGCATCTGGACTTCAGGAACACAGGACAACACAAAGCTGATGTTTCAGAGACGGCACTCATATTGCGTGTTTGTTATAGTATTACATCACTGCAGTTTTCATTTCATAGGATTTTTTAAATGAGCACTAGAATGTGCATCATATTCTATTCACGTGTATTTAACACCCATGATTAATATGATTCTTTTTTCTTTTCTTTTTTTAATCTGGTCATGTGATCTCAATGTCACGTGAGGTTTGACCACAATTGCGTTGGATAAAATAGCATAAAAACTACATTCAAAAGTTTGGGGTCTTGAAGCTGTAGCGTCTTATATCGCCCTAATGGAGTATATTTTGTAATTAATGACTGGGCTGACAGGACATTATCTCACTTATTACACGGCTATTTGCCAAATATATCAATACATGGAAATTGTTTGTCAATTATTATATTATGTGAGCAGAAAGAGAATACTACACAACACAACTAGCACAGCTATGGAAGAAATCAGTAGCCAGGGGCAAATCCACAGTTCTGTGATTAACCAATCACAATAGAGTATTCCAGAACACTGCATTAGTTCATCAAATCTTAGGAGAGATTGTTTAACAGTTTGACTTGCTGTACTGATTGAAGCGCTCATTCCCTGCTGAATTTAATTTCGGTTTCAAGATAAAGTTGTTGAATATTTTGCCAGAGTTAAGTGGACAACTGCTTTTGTTTAGAATTACATTTTTGTTTTAGAATATCCATTATTATTCAAGTGTTTTTAGGCCGTAAAGGAAATCAATGATTTCAAAATCATTATGTGCATGAATACATTTATGATTACCATCAAACAACATATTTAATTCATGCATGTCAACATGCTGTAATTCGCTGAATGTGAAACGCATATCTTGATGACTCTAGGATTCAGAAAGATGAATTCGGCATTTGAGTTTGGAGATACTTATTGCTCAGATGTTGCTCTTTTATTGCTCATGAGATTTTAGGCCTCCATTTAACCCCATGTTTTCCAGGAGAAACAATTGAGACCTTAACAAGATCTCATATAATGGTTGCACTTAGCTTTTTACTTCTGGCAAATATATTTATGCTTCAAAATTCATAAAAGTTGTGATCAATTGTGAAGATTATGACGATGTTCACACAGCCCAGCTGAGATGAAGCTCAATGAAAGTGAGACCTCAGTCACAAAAATCACATGTAAACATTAAGATATTTCTGATAAATGTGGAGAATATTCCTACCGCTGATCTTGATTTAGAACAATCTGTTGAATCTGTTCAGTTCAATCAGATTTTTTGTGCAATAGTTGTGATGCCTGCCTTAACAAACTAATAACTTAATGTCTTAATGCTAATGACTGACTGATCTGGAAATGGACTTGAGATCTCATTTGAGGTTGTGCTTGACTCTTGGGTCCTGATAAGTTAATTACAATGATCTCATTCAAATAAATCCCTCTGTTTATTTAATTGTCCTGTCCGCGTTTCAGGGACACATGCGTGAATGTGAGCGGTCGACACTTTAATTTCTGTCTCAGATAATCTTCTTAATGGGTTTCCATGGATAAACTTACAAAACTGTGTGTGAACGTCTCAGTCTTCTCCTCCCAAATGTTAATCCAATCTGTATGGATGAGAATATGTAATTAAATAAGCGATTGGATCAGTCAAACACTAAACCTTGAGTCCTCGACTCTATCTATCTATCTATCTATCTATCTATCTATCTATCTATCTATCTATCTATCTATCTATCTATCTATCTATCTATCTATCTATCTAACTATCTACGGTATCTGTCTATCTATCTGTCTATCTATCTGTCTGTCTGTCTGTCGGTCTGTCTGTCTATCGTTCTATCTATCTATCTATCTATCTATCTATCTATCTGTCTGTCTGTCTGTCTGTCTGTCTGTCTGTCTGTCTGTCTATCGTTCTATCTGTCTATCTATCTATCTATCTATCTATCTATCTATCTGTCTGTCTGTCTGTCTGTCTGTCTGTCTGTCTGTCTATCTATCTATCTGTCTGTCTATCGTTCTATCTATCTATCTATCTATCTATCTATCTATCTATCTATCTATCTATCTATCTATCTATCTATCTATCTAACTATCTATCTGTCTATCTATCGGTCTATCTATCTGTCTATCTGTCTGTCTGTCTGTCTGTCTGTCTGTCTGTCTGTCTATCGTTCTATCTATCTATCTATCTATCTATCTATGTATCTATCTGTCTGTCTGTCTGTCTGTCTGTCTGTCTGTCTATCGTTCTATCTGTCTATCTATCTGTCTGTCTGTCTGTCTGTCTATCTATCTGTCTATCTGTCTATCTATCTGTCTGTCTGTCTGTCTGTCTGTCTATCTATCTGTCTGTCTGTCTGTCTGTCTATCTATCTATGTATCTGTCTGTCTGTCTGTCTGTCTGTCTGTCTGTCTGTCTGTCTGTCTATCTGTCTGTCTATCTGTCTATCTGTCTGTCTGTCTGTCTGTCCGTCTGTCCGTCTGTCCGTCCGTCCGTCCGTCCGTCCGTCCGTCCGTCCATCCATCCATTGTTTTGTCCATCTCTGTCCATGTTTCTTTTTGATCCTTTCATATAATTTTCAGGGTTATTTTTATTTATTTTTTGTCTTTTCCTCCCTTAGATTTGAAAAACATTTAATCATTTTACAACTGTAATTCATTTTAACTGGGTATGAGACAGTGACAGACCATGACGGTGTGTGTGTGTGACTGGCAGATGGCTCAGTCATTGTTGGGCTGCTAAACCTTTGCACACTCTTGTTAAGATGAAGAGACTTTCCAAGATGACTGTTGTCATGGTAACGACACCACTGCAGCCATATATATATATATGTTATATGTTATATGTTATATGTTATATATATATATATATATATATATATATATATCCTTCCAGAATATCAAGAAAATGTTTCTCCTTCTGAAAACTCATTACATAATAACAGTCCAATATGCAGTCCAATGATGGCATAACACTAATGCTATGTTATGATGTAACACTCTTCAGAAAAGACTTTCAGATCTCATTTAAATCATATGATTTTTTTAAGCTCTTGTAATATTAGCCTGTCATATTCTGCCTGGAAACATCTGTTGTGATGGAGCTTAACAGGAGGAAAAAGATGATCTGATCACAGCTTGAACAAAATGATCATTTGATAAAGAACATGGAAATAATCTTTCACTGCCTGCAAATATGATCTTACATCAGCAATAAAAAGATTTAAGCATAACACAACAGGACAGAAGCACTCAGCAAGTTTGTGTTATTCTCAATGAGACACGAGGGGGATTGTGATTGTGTGTGTGTGTGTGTTTGGCTAATTGTAAGGGCCAATTTTTTCAAACAACCTCAAATTAAGGTTAAAAATTGATGTGATGATATTCTGAGGTGCTCTTCAGTAATTGAAAAGCTCATTTCATGTTTTACTTAAATCTACTGATATCAACAGGTTTGTGTTCAGTTTAGGTATAGAGTTTAGTATAGGTATAGGGTTTAGCATGAATAACATTATTTTTATGCCAGTTAAGCACAATAACACTTTTCATTACTGTAATGCAAAAGACTGATACCATTTTGAACTAAAATAAAATAAAAATAAAACAAAATAATGAGAATTTGGTGGAAAGGTGATTGATCGGCATTAAAGCTATGTCACATAATAGTCATAAATATATTTTTTTGTTGAAATGTGAGCTTTATATACATATTTTAACATACATAAACAACTTTTAATGAATGGCAAAAACTTGAGAGACCTTATCAGATAAGTTTTATTTCATAAAAACATAAACAGAACAGTATGTGCAAATAATACTACTTAAAATGACTAACATTAGCAACTGGTTAGTAAGATCTTACTCAAGATGCCATGAAAAAGCATGTTGTGTTTTTCTCTTGTATTGCACACAATAGTTTCATATCAAATAGAAGGAAATTAGAAAAATCTCAACAACACAAAACAAACTGGTTGCAGTCAAGTCAGACTCGGCAACTAAAACTAAACTAAACTAAAATTTCTGAATTGCTGCTCCTTTCTGAAATGAAATAATTAAATAATTTTACATTCCTCTTGTCTATAATAAAATTGGTTTTAGTACAATGAAATTCTGTTAGCATGATTAGCATGTTGCTAACACGATTAACATGTTGCTAGCGTGATTTAACACGTTAGCACGTTTTAGATAGTTGCTTACCTGATTAAACACATTGCTAGCATGTTTTAACATGTTGCTAGCATGATTTAGCATGTTAGCATTATTTAGCACATTGCTAGCATGTTGTTTGCATGATTAACATGTTGCTAGCATGACTTAACATATTGTTAGCAGTTTTAGCATGTTGCTTACATGATTTAGCACAGTGCTAGCATGTTTTAACATGTTGCTAACATGATTAACATGTTGTTAGCATGTGGCCAGCATGATTAAACATGTTGCTAACATGAGTTGGCATGTTGCTAGTTGATTTCAACTGTTGCTAAACTGCAATTATGAATGAATTAAATCCACAAACAAAAAAAGAAAATCAGGATGGGGCAAATACTATGAAACATCACAAAAGAATATAAAAAATGTGGGAAATCCTGAGGTGAGCTATCTTGACAACACTTCTTTTTGTATTTTTGTTTGTTTTACCTGAACTATGGGCAGAGTTCCACCCTTCAGATCTGATCTAGGAGAACCAGCACCGGTTCTGAGCCCAAACCCAAAGTCTTTAATGCACACAGGGTGACAGCGGTGTCCCGGCTTGAGAAAGACCCGCCGCAGTCTCGCATCTTTGGCTGAACAGCACCTCCACGACCTTAGGGTCGGCCAGGGTTGAGAGGTCACCCAGGTCTTTTTCGTTGCATGCGATCTGTCGCAGAATTCGCCGCATGATCTTACCTGTCGGACGGGTGAAAGGCTTGAGTTTCAGGAGCAAAAGCAAACGCAAGGAGGAATTGAGAATGATCCCAGTACCTGAACGTGTTTTGGGAAGCCCTGGAGCATTCTGGATGAAATCTGGGGTGGCTATTGGTCCGATCTTCTCCCTCACTAAATGACAAAACAAGCCACACAGAAGTTAGCAAGTGTCAAATAGATTCAGATTGTATTTTCTATGTCTAACGGATCTAGGCCATTAAGAGCTGTGTGTGTAAACCTCACTCCACAGAGACGCACTAGCGACTGACGCTAGCGACTGTTAGCATGCCCACCTCCCACACTGGAGACCATGGTTCAAATCCCACTCGGAGCGGGTCGATTAGGACCGGTTACATACGCAAAGGAATAATTGACAACGACATGGATCCGCAAAAACATCTAAAAACGCTGTATTCCGCTGCCAGGCCATTAGATGGCGATGATACACAATAGACTAAACACGTGATACACATGTGCATGACGTCATGGTCTTCAGAGATTTGCGTTTTTGTTGTGAAACTAAGTTTATCTGCTTCAAGAACAGCGCCTTTGTTACATCGCTAGTGAGAAATATCATGTAGATTTTAAGTTGCTAAACTATTTTACTGATAAAATCGTCAGAGCGGCGCTGACAACACGTGTCTGTGTGAGTGTGTGTCCGTACTGTGTGTGTGTTTGAGTGGGAGAGATAGAATATGTGCTTTCCATACATAATAAAAACTGTTTTTATCCTATTGTTTACTATATTTGTCTGCTTGGTCAGTGTCACATTTTGGGTTTTGTTTCTTGTCATTGTCATGTTTCTGTGTCTTGTCATGTGATTCCGTTTGTCATGTGATCCTGCCATGTGTCTTGTCATTGGTTAATCGTCTGATCAGTGTTCACAGGTGTTCCTTGTCTTGTAATTAGTCTGTGTATTTAAGCCCTCACGTTTGCCTTGTGTCTTTGTCGAGTATTGAATGTTTCCAGTTTATGTTTTTGTTTTGAGTTGATGTTTGATTTTTTTTTGGAATTAAAGTTGCGTTTGGGTTCACTTCAACTTGCCTCCAGTGGAAATTCGTTACAGTCAAGCCCCTTTCGCACAGCGCGATGATCCCGGCAAATTGCCGGGAAATTGCCAGAATGCCTTCTGTATGAATGCAAACACGACCCGGGATTGATTCCGGCATCGATGCCGGGTTGGGGACCTAGTAACATTGCCGTGTTCAGTCCCGGAACGCGCGCTGTGTGAAAAAAAGCCGTAATAATGCCGTGTCGTAGTGATGCCGCTGAAGCCGGGATCGTTCGCCAGCTGTGAAACAGTACATAATGCGCAAGTTTATGATCGAATCAGAGAAAAAAATGCACAAGTGTGGTTTCTCGAGAGAGAAATCGCAGCTCATAAGCAAACTTAAGACGCTGCTGAGACATTACAAGTGTCTTTACGGGATTTTTACGGGTTGTGTGTGAACGCACTCTCTGATTCCGGAAAATCACTGGCAGTGTGAATGAACCAAAATCAAACGAACCCGGGTCACTTGTGTCGTTGTGTCTTTTGGTTCTTTTGCTGCTGTTGGCTGTAAGGAACTTTGAAATAAATGTGATCATTTGGCGTAGTGATATGGAACTGTAATGCGGTCAAAACCTGCCTGGAACTACTTTAGCTGTGCGTTTCCCTGTTCATCAACCAATCAGATTCAAGCATTCAACAGCCCTGTAGTTTAACAGTGTTTAATCTGATCCTCTGACCTTTCCTCTTGAGTTCCTCCGTCAGCGTGCGGTTGAACTCTTCGTGCTCTTTCAGTGTGATGAAGCAGTACAGACACTCTCCCTTCACTGCATGAGGCCGACTGACCACTGCAGCTTCAGCCACTGACGGGTGATCGGACAGAGCCGCCTCGACTTCAGCTGTGCTCAACAAGTGACCTGAGAGAAGACACAGGACGGCTGTAAACACTAACATTCAAATGTTTGGGGTCAGTAAATTAACTTTTATTCAGCAACGATGCATTGAAATGATCAAGAGTGACATGTTAAAGATGTTACAAAAGATTTCTATTTCAAATAAATTAGGTTTTTCTAAACTTTCTACTCATCAAAGAATCCCCAAAAAAATTTTTTATCAATGTTTCCACAAAAATCTGCAGATATCAGCCGAATGGTTTAGTGCAGGCGCTAATGGATCCAAGGATGTATCTTCCAATGCCTCGTTTTATGAGTACAGAACCTATTTGTACTACTGTAGAAGTTTGGTACCATTCTGGGCATTATTAGTAGGGTCATTTACGGCCTTTAAAGGGATGGTTCAGAGTAATTTCAACCTAGGGTCCTTTGCACCATGACATCGAGCCAAACACCCCCCCAGAAGCCTTTTTTCCCTTGGGTGAACATTATTAAAGTTAGAGCTTATTTAGAGATATCAGCCGGATGTCTTAGTGCAGGCGCTAATGGATCCAAGGTTGTATCTTGTAAATTACCCCACTAATAATGCCCAGAATGGTGCCAAACTTCTACAGTAGTACAAATAGGTTTTATTTGTTTTATAGGTTTTATGTACTCATAAAACGAGGCATTGGAAAGTTTGTAAGTACATCAGGAGTTTATTTAAATAACACTTGCCTGATGGCTCATGCTACCGCTAACCCGGACGTCGACGTCACTTCCGTGATTTGGGAAAAGCACGTAAAAGTATGGATGTACAGGAGTACAGAACCTATTTGTACTACTGTAGAAGTTTGGTACCATTCTGGGCATTATTAGTGTGGTAATTTACCAAATTCTGGGCATTTAGTGTGGTGTTTGGCTCGAAGTCATGGTGCAAAGGACCCTGGGTTGATTTTACTCCGAACCATCCCTTTAAGAGAAGGCAAACTAATATAATATGGCTTTTCTAAGCACCAGGTGGCAGCACTGAAACATCATCATCTCTCAAGGTCTCACCAGAGACGTTCAGCATGTCGTCGATCCGGCCGGTGATCCAGTAATATCCGTCCTTGTCCCGCCGGCAGCCTGAGGACACAACGACACTCAGTAACACCATACAGCAACACAAGTTTTGGTTACGCTGCAAAAGTCACCATGTAATCAAAATTAACATTTCTTTATGTTCATGGAATATCGCCTAATTAATTCTAAATGATTTATCAATTTTTTTTTATTCATGTGCCTTGTAATCATTATTCTTAATTCTTCATAAAATATCTTCCCCTCCCTCTTTCAGCTCATCTCTTCTCTTCTGTAAGGGCGTTTCCATTACAGATTTGCGCAAAACTTTTGCGTTTTTTTTTTCTTTCTTTTTTTTCTAAATGTCGACAAAAAACGATTGCGAAATGACGGCGTTTCCATTAACCGATGTTATGCGACTAAAACTTCATTTTTTCCTCTCGCGATCGGTAAAATCATTCCAAAATGGAGGTTTATGTACTAATCCCAGCCACTGCACTGGCCATTATTATTAATGAAAGGAGATGTATGTGTGTTTTCCAAGCATTAATGGTAAGGAACGACCCTTATTATACTTGTGAGCGGCACATATGAGGTGTTTCTGGGTGTTTCTCCCTCATTTCTGCTTCGAGGTCTTGATTGTGGCATTTATTTGAGGTTTAGAATCCATTATTCCTGTAATTATTTTGTCTTGTATGAATTCTTAAGAACTCCGTCTTGTATTGTGTCCAAACACACCGCGTCATCTACGTCAGGTGACCTGTAAATGCGCAAAAACTGTTTCCATTGCAGTTTTGCAAAATATTTATTTTTCGAATTGCCTGAAAAACCACCTCATGCGAGCGTAAAAACTTTTTTGCAATAAATGGGAGTTTTTGCGAAAATTACGTGTTTCCATTGGGCGTATTTTCAATTCGCAATTTCAATTTGCGCAATTTGAAGGGTAATGGAACCGCGGCTTCTGATGACGAGGGAGGGGCAACCTGTCACTCACATGAGATCCACCAATAGCAAACCACTTTGAAGGGTAATGGAACCGCGGCTTCTGATGATGAGGGAGGGGCAACCTGTCACTCACATGAGATCCACCAATAGCAAACCACAACCATCCAATCAATTCCTCATGGACAAAATCAAGCCCCGCCCAACATTTGTTCTTGTTCCAGAAGCCGTTTCACTCGGATATACGTCACAATATGGAAAAACAGACTATCGCAACTAGCGTTTCATGACGACTTTAATTGAGATGTACCATATGTATCATAATTTGTCATTTAGATTAGACTTTAATGTCTTTAAAACATATAAAGTAACCTTACCTTTTGAAATTACATTATAATAGTTTTTTTTTTTTAATTAGTGACTTTTATTTAATAGCAAACACAAATGATAATGTTTTTGTTCTGTAAGAAAAATCGTCTCATTCATTTTACCAATGTGAGAAAAAGTAACACAAAATTCTATAAAAAGTAATTAGTGACATTGACTGGTTATGAAGTGGATGTGTGTGTGCATTACCATCTCCTGTCACATAGAATCCCGGGAATTTTCTGAAGTAGGTGCTCTCGAAGCGCTCCTGATTCCCGTACACACCCCTCATGATTCCCGGCCAGGGCTTCCGGAAAACCTGAGACAAAATATCCGTTTATAGAAAGAAAAAAAAACATGTGAATAGAAAAACATATTGTGAATAGAATGGGTTGGGAACACCATCCAATGTTGACTATTACATAACCTGTCTTAAAGGAATAGTTCACTTAAAAATGAAAATTCTGTCATCATTTACTCACCCTCAAGCTGTTTCAAATCTGTATGAGTTTCTTTCTTCTGCTGAACACAAAGGAAGATGGGTAACACTTTATTTTACAGTGTCCTTGTTGTATGTTACATGCACTTACCGTAGTAATAACAGTAAATTATGCATAATTACATGCAACTAACCCTCAACCAAATCCTAATCCTATCCTAACCCTATAGTAAGTACATGTAGTTGCTTAATATTACTCAGTATTTAAATATATAATTACACTGTAACAATGACACCTTAAAATATAGTGTAACCGGAAGATATTTTGAAGAATGTCGGTGACCAGACAGTTGATGGACGCCATTGACTTCCATAGTAGGAAAAAATATAAGTAGGAAAATCAACCGAGATCTTCAAAAGATCTATTTTGACCTCACCTATTTTGAGTATATTGAAAGTATTGTACAATGGTTTGACAACAGTCATCTACGGTTGAACATTGAGAAGACAAAAGAATTATGCTGTGGGAATCAGAATAAGAAATGTACAGTTGGCCTCCCATACGAACAAGTTATTATAAAAGGTGTAAAGATAGAGCAAGTCCCAAATTTTAAATATTTAGGTACAATCATTGATGACAAACTTTCGTTCCAGGATAATGTGGACTATGTACATAAGAAAGCAAGACAGCGTTTAAGTCTACTTAGGAAGTTGCGCAACTTCGACATCGAAAGGAGGATCTTAACTATCGTATATAGATCGATGATTGAAAGCATTTTAACTTATAACATTGTTTCATGGTATGGAAATTTAACAATGAAACAGAAGAATAAATTAACACGAGTAATTAACGAAGCGAATAAGATTATCGGCCATAAACAGAGCACATTGCAAGAATTATTCTCACATTTTCTGGAGAAAAGGGCATTTGTGGTTTATTCAGACCAGACTCATCCCCTCCACTCCTGTTTTGAGGTCCTTCCGTCGGGGCGTAGGCTACGCGTACCGTATGCCAAAAAGAACATTTTTAAAAGATCATTTGTCCCACTGG